>NW_017805335.1:275849-310913 GCF_001891065.2 Hippocampus comes | reverse complement strand
ATATATATAGAGATATAAAAAAGAGGGCTCATTTTACAAAGGGGGAAGGGGATGCTGAGGTTGTTTATCAGTGGCCCAGAGGGAGGTGCTCACCATTCTCCTGCAAAAGGGATGATGAAGCATACGCAGGAGTGCAGCACGTGGAGACGTGCTGATGCCACCTCAGCTGCTGAGACAGACTGCAGTATAGCTCCCTGCATCACTGGCACAGAGTCTGTGTTCATATTTTGCATTGTTTACAAATGATGAAATGGTCCATCTGGTTCTGCGTACTCACAGTACGCACAAGCAAAGCATTTTGGGTTGCACTCAATGTTTTCTTCCCCTTGAACCGCATTTTCTGTCCTCCCTTTTCTTTCTCCCCCTCCTCTGCTCTGCCTCATGTTGCCTGGCAGCCTTGTAATCTTCATCTGTCCCCAGAGAGAAGTTAATTACCATCCTCTTCTTCGCGCTCCCATTTTCTGTGTTAAGATGGATTAGTGGCCAAACTATTGTTTTAAATGGTCCATTGGACATTATACTAATTGGAATAATCTACCATGCTTTTGTGTGAGGAAATTTTTGGTATTCTCTCATACAGTGGACGGGATACACAGAGTACAGTGTATGCACACACTGGGCACAATATTAGGTACACAAGCACAGTTAATTGAGAGCTATATACAAATGCAAAAGTTGTGCTATTTTCAAGACCTTAATGCTCAATATTGATAGTCACTATGAGTGTGGTATTCATTACGTCTGTCAAGGCGGTTGTTTTCATTGCCGTGTGTGACTGGGAAGGATACTGTAACACAAAACTGCTTAATTGAACTTCGTGCAGGTGTTGGACATGGTCAAAGGGAGGACCTATTAAGCAGAGTAGGCTGGATCATTTTAATGTGGTCTCACTGCAATGCCTTGCAGTATTTTCCTTCGTTTGTCAATGAATTTGCAAAATGTTCTTTTGAAAATCCCGCCATGTGGAGCAGAGAGGTATCTTTGAAGGCTTATACTTTGGTGCTGATCCAAACTAGCATTTTGGGGCATTGGTGGAGGTTTACGTAGTACACCAAAGAACAAGAAAAAAAAAAAAATCACATCTCAGTGTGATGCAGTACAGTTCTACTCCACTGTAGCTTCCCACAGATGTGAGTAAACATATTGATAACCTATTATCGCTCCAACAATTTCAAACAAAACTGAAGGCCATTTGTTTTGTTTGCAACTAATGT
This sequence comes from Hippocampus comes, assembly GCF_001891065.2. Taxonomy (NCBI): domain Eukaryota; kingdom Metazoa; phylum Chordata; class Actinopteri; order Syngnathiformes; family Syngnathidae; genus Hippocampus; species Hippocampus comes. The sequence goes on along the minus strand of NW_017805335.1, from coordinate 309,699 downwards.
TTTTATTTCTTTGTCATCAGAAGGTACAACCATGCTGAATGTTACTTGAGTTTTATACATTAACGTTATTTGTCATTCAGACTTTTACCTGAGTACGGAGACATGGACCCTACATGTGGCCTCACAGACAACAGAACAGGTAAGACAATTCATTGAGGACCTCTTGATTGCCCATTTTTGGAAAAAGGCTTGCATCAACTCTCCTTTTCACTTCCTAGCCCCTCCCAACTCCATGAATATGAGCCCACCTGGAGGAGGCGCAGGTGTATCGTCCTCGCACCGTACACGGCGTACATTGGTTGCCCCGGAGATGACTCTGTCCCTGGATAAAAGCGAGGGATCCCTGCTGTCGGATGACTTTCTGGACACACCCGACGACCTGGACATCAACGTGGATGACATCGAAACGCCAGATGAGACGGACTCGCTCGAATTTATCACCAATGGCAATGACCTGGAGTGGGAAGGTAGGAGGAAAACCTGGTGACTGTCTTGAAAATCGTTTTTCGTAACCTCAAACCAGCGCGGTGGCCTAGGCCTAGGGGTTGGGGTTTGCTGTATGAAGTTAGAGTGTTTCTTCCACTTGATTTACAAAAAAACCCAACTCAACCCTATTCTCATTTATCTTGATCGTGTCTGTGAAACTATATTCTTCTAAAAAAAAAAAAAAAAAATGCAATAAACAAGACATATCATTGTGTCATTCCAGATGACACTCCAGTGGCCTCAGCCAAAGCGGGTCCGACTGGTGGTACAGGAGACTTGGACGAGGAAGGAAACGCCAACAACGGACGTCTGTGGAGGACGGTGATCATTGGAGAACAGGAGCACAGGATTGACATGCAGATCATCCGACCCTACCAAAGAGTCATCTCACATGGAGGTTAGTGAGAGTGGAGTGGGGAATGTTTAGTGAGTCATCAGTTTTGTACTTAATGTTTTTAATTTTTTTTTTTTCAAACCCAAACCCTCTCCTCAGGTTATTTTGGGGAAGGCCTGAACGCCATCATTGTATTTTCTGCATGCTACCTGCCTGACAGCAGCATCCCAGAGTACCACTACGTTATGGAAAACCTCTTCCTGTGAGTCCACAACAAGTTATAGAAGATGATATTATAATAGTCAATACTAAACAAAAAGAGTCACCCTCGCCTGCTCCTTTAGGTATGTGGTGAGCAGTCTTGAGATGCTCGTAGCTGAAGACTACCTGATCATCTACATGAATGGAGCCACACCCAGGAGTAAGATGCCCGGAATCGGCTGGCTCAAGAAATGCTACCAGATGATTGACAGAAGGTGGGAAAGAGACTTTGAAATATTAATTAACGTGGCAAATGTGTGTAGACAAACGTCTTGTCCAGGTGCTTCTCGAGTTTGCTTGTAAATAGTAGTTCCCTGGTTTCTTTCTGCTTTTGTCGGTCCATTCTTGTTAATAGGGTTTTTGCATGGTTGGGAGCCAAATGCCGAGAAGCAGGGAGGCAAGGCAGGAGTGCTCTTGAAAAGGGATTCAATTTTAAAAGCACAAAAAGACACGGGGTACTGGGAGGAATCAAAAACTAAACTACTAAAATCCACAAATAAGATTCAAAGTAACAACCAAAACTAACCACAAAAGGAAACAACAAAAATAACTCACAGAAACAGCAAACATGAACTAAAAAGACCAAAAGAAACCAGGGTACTAAATACAATAAAACTGACAAGACAACGAGGAGCATCTGGACAGCTGGAAACAAAAACTCTAACGACCCAGACAATACATGAACCACAAAAAAATAAAATTAAATAAATCGAAAAACAAGTCAACATGAGGCAAAACCAAATACAAGCCAAACAACAAAAACACAGATCATAACACTTAACAGTTACGATGTGAACTCAACTATTTAGTTGCACTCACAACTGTTGTTGTCTTTCGGTGAATACCTACTAACTTTGTCCATTCAAACAGAACGGTAAGATATTTGAGTCTTTTTTTTTTTCTGTGTTTTGATACCAGGTTGAGGAAGAACTTGAAGTCTCTGGTCATTGCTCATCCTACTTGGTTCATACGCACTGTGCTGGCAATTTCCAGGCCCTTTATCAGGTGAGACCCGCAAGCAAGCCAATATGGACTCAAAGTTAATGCTACCATTTCGAAAGGTATTTTTGTTACATTCTTGTACAGACACATTAGGTGGGGGCTTTTAGTGGTATGTAGGGGATCCGGTTAAATGCATATCAAGCTATATTGGTAAAAATCTGAGAGCCTTAGTACTTTATATGCCATTAGTGTATTGACTGTAATTCTCTTGCTGCCATTTACAGTGTGAAGTTCATGAATAAGATCCAGTATGTTCACAGCCTGGATGAACTTTCCCTAATGGTCCCTATGGAGCACGTACATGTACCAGAATGTGTTATGCAGTAAGTTATTCTACACTAAGAAGAGAAAAAGAGCCGTAGATCTGATTTCCAATTTTCTAGCCGTTACAGTCTTATATTTTCTTATTCGTCATTTTTAAACATTCCTGGCAGGATTAAATATAAACATAAGACATTTTGATTCATTGCAGGTTTGACGAGGAGAGGATTAAAGCTCGCAGGGAGAGGTGAGGTTTTAGTCGTAATTATTGATCTCTCACTTTATTCCTTCACGCATACTACAGTATTACTTCAGGTTATTTTTAATGTGTGTAGGATGGAGCAAGAGGAGAGGCAGCGGGTAGAACCAGTCAAGAAAAAGTCAGACAGGTACTGGTATCGAAGTGTTTTCCAGTGGCTGTACATTTTCAATTATTGAATGCTATTTTTATAAATTTTTAAAAACATCCACTCTTTCCAGGCCAAAGTCAATGATTGTAGAGCAGGGACTATGAAAAGGGAAGAATTCTCTCATTAAAAAGGTAATATGACATTGATGGTGGACCATGCATTTGGAATGGATTTGATTTGATTTGGATTTGATACAATATAAAATCCAATACAACAGCTGCATCAAAACATTTTTAAACCAAGATAATTTCGTTAAAACAATCGGAGTGGTATTATTTTGACAATATGTTTCGTGTTGTGGTATTATGTGTTTCTAGTATTTTTGTTTAGATTGAATAGATGAAATTCTACAACAATGCAAAGAGCCAACAGTACACATGAAAACATGATCCTCATTAAAGCAGAACTTTTCAAACATCATTTTGTGTTGGCTCACATGAAATTGTCCTGTCATCTCTACTCTTATGCTGATGCAACAAATTAATTGTCTCAAAATATGTACAGTAATTCTCACATTACGTTGAAGTATACCTGACAAATGTCATCAGAGAAAAAATAGGTTGCTCGTTCACATTAATGCAGTAAAAAGTTTTTCTTTTTTTTTTTTTTTTGCACTTCTGTTTAATTCCTTCACACGTTCTTTTGCTGCAGTGTGCCACTTGGAGCATCAATCTATTCATCAAAGCCGCAAAGACTCCGTGTGCTTCCTTGTGCGCTCATCATCTTTCGAACACATTGCAGTGGCAAATGCGCCATCCCATCTTTTTCCCCTTTCTGATGAGACGGGTTAATGTGACATTTGCAAAGGAGCTTCCCTTGGACTTTACTGGTGAACTTTTGCACTTTAATCTTTGAGCGACTCACGTTGAACGTTTGTCCTCCATGTGTCACTGGAAGACTGAGAAAAGGATTTCTCCCTCTCCACATCCCGGTAAAAAATTGCACAAATGAGAGAAGTGAGGGTCTGTTTATCATAGGCCCAATCAGAAAGTAAAACCAGATGGATGGAAGAGCGGCTGGGTAAAAAGTGTTTTGGGTGTAAATACTGCAATACATTATTTGATTCTGCTCCATGTTGTGATTTCATAAAGCCTTTCAAGCTCTCTCATTTGCTCTACTGACCAGAGAATCGAGAATGTCCATGATGCACCGACCAGGTCATTCTCTATGACCTCCATCTCTACTTTTACACTTTACCATGTGCCTCTATCGCCTGAGTTTAAAAAGCAGATGTATGTGAACTATTTGCCCATGCACGCTCATATCAATTTTCTATATATTTACCCCCTTTTGACTTAAGATACAAATAACCGCAAACCAAGGCTGAACAATCGTTTTGCATAATCCTGCTGAAATGCAAACAAACATAACTGAAAATAATAACAAACTCCCTGCTAGAGGTAATGAACAAACTGTTTTAAATCCTTCATTGTACTTTCTCCGTATTGGTAAATCATACACGTCAAAGGTGATTTAAAAACATGAATGAATTAGTGCTTCCCTTCTTCTTTCTAGCATGTTTACGATCATACAAATAGATTGAACATAAAATAGATTCGTTTCTGTATCACTTAGTTTTGCTCGTTTTGGTTGATTGTATTTTACATACTGTACTATTTGCACTACTCTTCAAAGCACAGACACGTTTTGCGCGCTTTTATTTTTAGAAATGCAAATTAAAAGGCATAAGTGCATTTTGTCAGTTTAACACAGAAATTACATTGGAATACTGGTCCGGATAGTCTGAACCTTTCTCAAATATCCCTTTTTGTGGAGAGCTATTGGTTTTCCTTTTGCCCTCCCTTTCTTGTCTTCCATTGATGCAACAGTTATATGGTAGTGGCAGTACAAAATGCCATAAATTATTTTTCTATTAAACGTGCATCATTGTATTGCTTTCAATATTTGGAATTGTGTGATTTGTTTGGTAATGGGATGGCCTTCGAAATGTATTTTGTTTTATTAGTATTAACTTGAAATGCGTAGAAATATGACAAAAGTTATTTGTTACTTTTAATTTCTCAATTAATTTGATGTTTTGTGACTATTCATAGAAGTTGAAAGTTCTCTTGAAATCATCTACCAAGCCTGATGATCTTTATTTTGTTTTGTTTAGTGTCTCATGTTGAAGTCATTGATAAAAATGATGAAATATGACAATTGGTCATACAGACTTGTCACATGTCGCCAAATTCTGTGCTGTTATTGCAATGCTGTGTCGACAAACATGAACTCACAACTTTCCAAAATGATTTTCCTTTTGATCATAAAAGCACAAAATAGTCACACAGACGCTGGCTGTTTTAATTATTTCTTTATTTTTTGCTGTTTTGATTGCGATACAACGGATTGTTTTTGTTGTTCTTCAGACATATAGTTAGATGATTAACTCTGCTTTGTAAATAGAACTGAATAAATAATCCCTCCCTAAAATCTAGTTGGTATTTTGCTTGTAGATATACTTCATCTTAACATGACAATCCAGAGTGAAATTTATTCAGGAACTATGGCATGAAATAACAAGGTGTATACCGGGGTAAAACTGATGACATAAACTTCAACCAAGGCTTAATTTTGGGACTTTTTTTATTTCACCTGACAAGACCCATGTGGATCTTAGATAACAGGGAGTCCTGTGACATCACATGGTTATATGATACACACATCACACCCTTCTCTCAGCACTCTCTTGAGGGAGAGGCCCCAACAGCAGACCCCCTTAGCCCCATGATTGTGACAGAATTCACACACAGACACAAATAGAGACATGCTAAAGGGAGGAAGCAAACTTCTGCTCAAAAGTGAGAGGTAAAAGCTAAGATAGGAGAACGATCTGTAAATTTTAATGGTTTGTCCTATACTCCCACCTATTTTGACCTCTTTCTGTCAATTTTATAAATGACTTCAGCATTACCTTTTGTTAATATAGGCATTCTGTATCAACGGGTCAAAATAAAACGATCCAAGCATTCCAATATATGGTGTGCTATTGTTTTGCTATGATTCATTTCAATTTAACTGAGAAAAAATATTATTTGTTACAATGAACTACTCGAGTGTTTGAATGGATCTAAAGTCAAATCAATTTGTTCTTTTAATAAATAAAGTGTCAGACTTGACTGGTGGTTATTGCCATAATTTCTAGTTTTGAATAAAGGAAAAATGACAACTTTTAGTTTTCCATAGTAATGTTTAAAATGTCAAGTTTATGGATAAATAGGTCCCCCCAAAAATTCTGTTGTAAATAATGTTACAACTTAATTTAACTGAAGGGAGTTTTCCACAGCTGAAACGTCAACGGGGCTGTAGTGAGCAGATGGAGAGGAATATTACAGAACCGAGAGAGAATGATCGATATAAACAGGTGCAGAGCAATACGGAAATACGGGAGAATTTGCAGGTTTTGATTGGCTAGAGATTCCTTCTTAGAGTCATCTGATTGGCCGACGAGGGGTGCTGACGTACGCAGCGTATAATGTGACGTCAGCGTCTTCGAGAAGCTATAAATTCCTATGGCTCACGCTCACTTTCAATGAATGAAGTCGTAGTAGGTGGTAGAGTACCTCTTGGAGTTTTTGTTTTTAGAAATAGCGGCACTTTGTCTTTCTTCATTTGAGAAGAACCATTGAGAAGAGAGGAAAAGATGAAATACGTTATAGGAATTGGGGGGTAAGTCTTTGGAACTGTAACCCAAACCTTGTTTGCTAGTTGCACTATTTAACTACTTAACCTGCGTCTCGCTTACATTACAACAAAATGACATACAGTTAGTTAAAAACTGCAGTGAGACTACACAAAAACGGTTTTTAGTACGATGTGATGTGTGCATTTGGTGACCGACTCCGTGACTCTTGAAGTGTTAACGTCCGGCGTCCAATTGAATTGAGCGGGACATTTCAAAAGTACCGCGAGACTTCACCCTAAAATGGAGGGAGATTCAAAACACGAGCTCCGACCAAACGGCTCAGACGTATCACCATTGATCCTTTCACATGGCTGACACGTCTTTTTTTCCCCACATTTACTACAAACATGTGTGCGTTTAAATGTTTTAGGTGTTCCCTTGTTTAGTCGTGCTACTCGATCCTTTCACATGGCTGACACGTCTTTTTTTCCCCCACATTTACTACAAACATGTGTGCGTTTAAACGTTTTAGGTGTTCCCTTGTTTAGTCGTGCTGCTTGTAGAACGCGGCATCACACGTGGCCCCAAGTAAATTTAGCACTGTAATTCAATGAGAACAATAAATAATGTCGACTATTATATACGCTACTTTCTCAAAGTTGAGGCCACTTTAAAACTTCCTTTTCTATGTTTTTTGGGGGGGGGGGTTTTAATGGAAAAAAAGCAAATTTCCCTGCTCAAAGATGATGGAAAACATGAACACTAAATGTTTTTTTAGAAGGACAGTTCCTACCTAATTTGATTTGCCTCGAACAACTGAAATAAACGAGCTCTTCTGAAATATTTAACTAGAATGAGCTGCACCTGTAAACACTGTGCCTCGTGTGGTGTAGCATTGTGCTACCACAAGACGAGACCCTAGCTAAAAGCATAGTGAAACTAAATGCGTTTGCAGTTTACATAAAATGGGAATAAATGACAGTTTTTTTGAAACATTTAAAACGCTTATACATTTACTGCTCTTTATGGTTTTGGTTAATGCTTGTTTAAATTTCCCTCCATTTTTGAGAAGGCTCGCATGGTAAAATTTCAAATGTCCCGCTCAAGTTTTTCATTTATTGCGATGCACCTCCCTTTAGTCGCATCATGGCACATGCTCACCTTTAACATCTTCTCGTTCAAATGGCATATTACTGTCGGCCACTTTGAATCATTTAATGCTTAAATTTTGTCTGGCAGTACAAAGTGACTGCATTAAAACATTTTTCCAGTTTTATATGGTTGCGCCTCTTCTTCTGTTTTGCAGAGTCACTAATGGTGGCAAAACGACATTGACTAATAAGTTGATCAAGGCGTTGCCTAACTGTTGTGTCGTGCACCAGGATGACTTTTACAAGGTGAGTGTTAGCAAGTAAAATTTGATTTAGGGTTTTTCCTTTCTCCTCCCCCTCCCCCATCACTTTTCATCAGTTGAATGTAGCCTACATGCAAACAAAGTATTTCAAGCTCCTTCCACAACACCCCGACCCATAGTCATGCTCCCATCTGCTTATCTTTGTAAGTGCTTTAGCCATACTGTACTTCTTCTGTCAGCTGTACTGTACAGTGAAGCCCCATTTATCGCGGGGATAAATGTTCAGAACCACCTGCAATACATGAAAATTCATGAAGTAGAGATAATGTGCTTTATTTGTATTATTTTATCCTTCCCACGTTTTTAACACATTTAAATGTATTCACTTTGTAAACTTTTCCTTGCATGCAGCAACACTTAAAAACCGAGCGTACAACAATACTCAAAGGCACATATCATCACATTGTCAAAATAATGGCCTCAGTCATACCAATGTATTTATTTTCTTTGCCTTAAACATCTCATGATGCCAGCCACCTCTGCTAAAATCGGCTACATCCATGGTGAAACAGATCAATCAATTCTGTCCCTGAAATGAGATTATTAATAAATATAAAACACATTTGGTTCAGGGTTTTTTTTTTTTTTTCCTGGGGGGGAAAATGACTCGGGCCATTATTTTAGTAAGGTATTTTTTTTTCTCTGCTGAGTGGGAGCAACAAATATTAAAATGGCAAATTATGTTACTGTATTACATGATTCCTGTTTCTAGTTTTGAACTATTACATCTCTTCTAGTTAACCTCAGTGCTGCTCTGAACTGAAGTTCGGACTTGCCTGTATACTACATAACACGAACTGCAATATAGTGAGGGAACACTGTACTCAATGAACTAAATTGAAATAATGGCCAACATCATCTCCTTCATCTCTTGACACACTCCCCACCCCCTTCAAGTGTTTAGATGGATGTGAGGTTGCAGCAAATATTTTATTTGGTGACTGTTATTTCAGAAACCCGATCAGATAGAAGTCGGGGAGGACGGCTTTAAACAATGGGATGGTAAGACCTCACCGAAGAGTGCCAGCCCCTTACGACTTTATATTGTTAAACCTCTAATTGAGTCCACTCGTTTGGACAGGTCAAAAACAATTACCCTTACTCTACAATTCTTGTTTCGTCTTTGCTCATGTACTGTTTCTGTTTCTGCAATGTTGTTCTGCAGTGATCACAGCTTTGGACATGGAGGCCATGACCAACACCGTCAAAGGCTGGATAGAGAATCCAGTGAAGTTTGCCCGTTCGCATGGTGTCCCGTCGTCGTCTTCCTCAAATGTGGCCGACCCCGATGAGCAGATCCACATTCTGATTGTGGAGGGCTTCCTACTCTACAATGACCCGTAAGTATCAATTGAGATGAGCTTTATTGAATCTATCTATCCTCCTGTTATTTGCTAAAAACCCCATTGATTGGATTTGCTCTGAGTAATAAGTAGACACTAGATGGGGGTTTGGTGCCATCTTATAACATCCTGGTGCCAAGTAACTACTATGGAACTTCAGTTTATGAATGACATAGTTTAAGAACAATTTGGTTTGCGCACAAAATTTTTCGACAGAAATTGCCTCTGTTACTGAACTATTTTGCATTTGAAAACAGTCTTGGCATGCACGGGAATAAACATCAGTTGTATTTGTGCTGAAACAACAATAGCTCCATGCGTCACGTGGCAAGCAAACGGGGCCACACAATGAGAGGTTGCACCTTTTGGCCGCGGTACGTGAGCAAGGCTTCGCGGTCTAAATAAATTTCCTTCTTGTATGCAACATGCCGCTGTGTGATCACACGGCACGTTTTATGTTCACCATTCATTTCAATGGCAAACATTGCCCCGATTTATCAAGTGAGTCGCAGATTGAATTAAAACGAGTTGTTGCCGAATTGTGCAAGTGACACATCTCAATCAAAAGACAAGCTTTGTATGTTCGGGGGTCATCGCCATTTTTAGATGTGCACTTATGGTATTCATGGGGAATTACTGCAATTTCTAAACATCAGCTTTACATAAGCAGTGTTTATAACATCTATTCCGCCACATGGTAGTGGGACTATCACTCGTATTAAGACATAAATTTGTCACAGAGAGGTCATTGAAGTGTTGTGCTTATTTACCTCAGTAGATAAATGACCTTAGGATGAGGAGGCTGGTGGTGTCACGTGGTTGATTTTAAATCTGTCTGTGCACATCTAGTATCTGCGCTCCTGCAGCTGGAGATAAGCAGTTCAGCTGAAAGAACCTGACTGTGTTCAATACGAATCCAACGATAAGCAGTGCAGACACATGGGCGCTTCTCACATGCGTCAGTGTTGTTAATCACCTTTCCACGTGTGCCCCTGCAGACAGCTGCTGGACGTTTTTGACAAGTGCTATTACATCTCTATTCCCTATGAAGAGTGCAAGAGGAGGAGAAGGTAGCTAGTTTTTTTTTTTCACATTCAAATTCTGAATTCAATTTCTGTCGCAATCATTTCCCAATAAATGCCACTTGTCCGAAAGTAAAGTATATTTTTGTTTTCAGTACAAGACAATACACGGTTCCAGATCCTCCTGGCCTGTTTGATGGACATGTTTGGCCAATGTACCTCAAGCACCGCAGAGAGATGGAAGACAGCTGCTTAGATATTGGTAAATCTAGCAAGGATGCTCTTCCACCCCACCCTCATTACTTTTATTTTAAAGGTGGGTTGTCTTTGGTTCACAGAATACCTGGATGGCTTGAAATCTAAAGAAGAGGTCTACAACCAAGTGTATGAGGACATTCAAAACAACCTGCTTAATCGTTTATAGGTGAGTGCACCAACTCTGGTTGGTTCTAGCATCAACCAAAGAAGTCAATGGGAGATGGATAAAATTTTAAAACGGTTTTACATTGCAAACTGAAACATTCTGTTTTTGTGTTTTCTTGCAGCATGAAGACAGCACTCCAGTGCTGTACAAAGACTTGTAAATAGCTCCAAATATTTAAATTTTTTTAATAGCTTTATTGTTTGTTTGTTTTTTAATGCAATTAATTCATTTTAACTTATCAGTGATTTTTTTCTTGATGAACTGATTTTTTTTTGCTGTTATTCATACCGGACCCTTTACAAGCCAGTCACATTTTTCTTCTACCAATAAACATGTATTCATGTTGAGATTATCAAGCATTGTCATTCTTTTATCTTAAATAGCACTAATAAAATTCACCTTTTTTTAAACATCAAGGAACACATTACGACTGAAAATTGTGGGTTTCGTTTTTAGTTGCATACGATAACTTGCAACCAGGTTTTGCATCATACAGTAGTTTCTCATTGGCTTAACCATTTATCAGTAATATCGAAGTTTTTTTTCAGGGACAGAGGTTACTGCAGTGGACAGCCTATATCAGGTTACAGGGTGCATGAAAGGGTTAAAAATCATATTTGAAGGAACTGTTAAAAGGTGATTTAAAGAGAGTGTCCTATTTCTCTCATGGTTAGGGGAATCGGGGTCATTCCTGTATCCCAATGATAGCGTTCCTATTATAGCCTTGCTGAAATGAAGTTGTTGCCGTTTTCCTTTCTTGTACATTGACTTCTGGTATGTTTTGAGAGCTTTGCCTGCTCACTTGGATGGATCAGTCCTTTTTAATTCCCGTTCTGAAATGCCACCCTGTTGTACCTCTTGTGGCATTCCAGACTACGTCACAAGTGAGCCCTCGAGATTTAGCATATTAGCACCGGATCACTACACGTGCGGTTACAAGTCCCGTGCGGGCATTGTACACAAAACTAGGCCACAATCACCTCATGTATCCCTTCTGAAAATCTCTTAATTTTCTATTCTTAAGGTCAACACAGCGCCTGCCTCATGCTGCTAAATATAGAGCATGGTCTGACACGACACTGAGTCATTGCAACATGGAAAAACTTGAAATGTAATTAGTGTAACATAAGGACATGATATTGTAATATGGAGCCCTGAGATGGGAAATGAGTTTCGTGGTCGAAATAGTGCTCGTGCAAATAGATGCTGTTCATGTAAATTATTTCTCACAATGAGAGAGAGAGAATCTGTGCAGTATATGCATATATTCACAACATTGTTTTAATAACATGATTGTCATAGTTTTCCGCAAAGAAAAATTTGCCATCTTGAGAATTTAGGAAATTACATAAGAAATAAAGCCATAAAAAATTATTTAATAAAATGTGATTTGTATTGGTCCTCTGAAATGTGTTCACTGAATCTACAGTATGTGTGTTTCACTTTTTGAATGTAACTGCTGAAGCAAACAAACTGTTTTACAATATATTTTACTCAGAAGCGCCTGGATTAATTTTGTATATAAATATGTACATTGAAAAATACACTCAAAATTAATATCAAAGGTTGTTTTTACATTCATATTTACAGCATATGCACATAGAGTACTAATTAACAAATTTAAATGATTTTAAAATGTTAAAAAAAAAAATAAACCAAGCCATTGTAGTCATTAGTGATGGGTGTTTGGCTAAAAACATGAGTCAAGTTAAAGATCAATTGCTTTGTCAAAGTGATCTATAAGCCAAGCTGACTTAAAATATATTTAATGGAATGGAAGAATTTGAATGTTCTGAACTCCTGTGTCCATGCCAGTGTTCCTGTGAGCATGCTGCCAAGAGAAGTTGCCATAGCGTGAATGTCGTGCAACTTTCCATCGCTTATGTCACATATTGAATGAACTACGCCTCTGCCAAATGCAGCAGCTCACCTCAAGTACATGTCATAGCTGTGTTTATTATCGTCACTCATTATTGAAACAGTATTTCTGACATCAGTTGTGGCTTGGCGCAATGTGACACATGCATGTCTTGTGGAAATGGAGTGACAAGGGGATTGTTGTGACGCCCTAACAGGTGGACGCGGTCGGAAAAGGCGCTGGCTTGGCTTCCCGGTGCTAAAAGTGACAGCAGAGTGAGTGAGTCTGACCTGCAGGCGAGCATATGCTCACTTTTAAAATCTCCTCATCAAGTAAACTCAAACAAAGTAAAGTCATCAAGGGCGCAGCCTATGCGTGTCAGTCACTGAATAGAGTAGACATGTCAAATTAATATAAGATAATGTGAACACAATGGCTACATTATCGCAAGCTGCTTTATGCAGTGAAAACAAATCCAGTCTAGACACTTTCATTGAATAGTACACCACAGTGAGTTGACCCTCAGACGAAAGCACATTCATAAAGAGGTACAACATTAATATCTCAAGAATGTAGTTTATCCGTATGTACTATGTATGTCTACGATGGATGGTCATTTGAACTCACTTTTTGGGAACATAAACAATCAGCACTTGCAGCCATGGAGAGAATATGGAGCCTGTATTTGAACCAGTGACCCTAGAACTCTCAGGTGGATATGCTAACCAGTCCGTAATTCCTGTGTTTACATTAGTGGGGGTGCTTTGAACGTATTATTCGAAAGAACATGTTTAATTCCCCTTTGAGTTTGCCAGTGAACACCTTAATGACCGGGAGAAGGTTTCGGAATCGATGTAGTTTCCATTTGACCTTTTTATAAGTCTGACATTTCACTCTCCGAAGCGAGTTTGAGCATCGCTCATTGATGGGATCGCATTGCCCCGTGTGGGACGTGCCAGGAGACACCACGTCTGCCAGGAGTTTATGAGGTAAGTCTGAGTACAAGATGGGACAATGAGAAGCATCCCGATATAGTGGAGGAATCATGCTCATGTGGTCACAGACGGCCACGAGACCACTGCCTGTCTGAACCTTGTGATTCAACCATGGTTGGACGTGTCCAAGTACTCGCGTTGCTCACACTTTGTGGATTTATATTTACAAATTGTTTACAGGCTGTGAGTGCTTGGCACCCACCACATGTGTTGATATATTTAGATATGTGCTTTTGTGGTGCTGGTGGAGGAACAGACCCTGGGGGTTTTACATAATATTCAGACCTCTCCAATTTACAAAGGATAATTTCTAATGCGGCAGGATGGTGAACAAGTCGTTAACCCACAGGTTTCCGCTGTGATGATAAGTCTGAGTGGTTATTTTGTCATGTGTCTTGCTATTGGCTGGCAACTGTCCATGGTGTCCACCGCGTCTCTACCTTTGTCCATTTAACGGGACTCCATTTTAGGGCAAGTGCCATAGAAAAGGCAAGCGTGGGATTACTAGTACTACTAATGACTGTCAAATTAGTAAGAATATAAGAAAAAGTGGCAGAACGATACAGTGAACCAGAATAATTAACACTAAGACAATCATTGGTACAGTGAGTCTTGCAGTGGATATCGATGAGCATTTGACTCCCTCTGCTGGTGTTGATTTTAGTGCGCGTGTACTGCCACCGTGTGGCATGTTGAGGGACACGACCGCTGAAGCGGTACAGGCACGCTAATCGGGCAGAATTTCACTTCAATTTTCTCTCCACTGCGATCAAACTCACACAAAGCTAGGATGTCTTTGCATGATTTTTTTTTGCTCCCTCATTACATTCATCTGTTATTGCTCCCCTGCCCTGCATCTCTGTTCAGATCATACATCCACAAGGGGGCGCAAATTGCCAATGTAAACGCTAAAGGGTGATTCATACGACCAGAAAACCAGTACTCATAGCAATTTTATTCTATTTTGGGGCACGTTTCAACCCACCCCGCCAGCAATGCCGCCCTGTGAGGCCACATATAATGCATATATCAGAAACCACCAGTGCTTGTGATGTTGTCTCTTTCTCTTTGTAAAGTGCGTCAATCCACCGCCAATTTGTCATCATCACATCCATGACTGATAGGTTTGTCAGAATATCTCATGTTCAGGGTGTGTCAAATGCGACTGATGAAGGTTTGACAATGCCTTGTAATTACAGACGGGTCCCAGGGTTTGTGAGAGTTGGTCAAAACATCTTAGATAGTTATGCTATTAGGCTAAGTGGCTAACAGTATGCAAGGTAGTCAGTTTCTTTGATATTTCCTCGCTGTTGTTTAATCAGAGCTTCTTGCTTGGTGTTATTTTTTTTCTAACTTTGTCTTGTTTATTCTCAGGCCAGTCAAGCTGCCCCAACAGACATGTCGGAGTTGATTGCACAAGAGGCTGTATGCTGTCATTTACAAAATCCAGGCCCTCTTGCATTACAAACTGTAGCTATACAAATGCAGTATAGCTGTTTTCCCCTACAATGGTTTATTCAATGTTTGGATTTTTTTTAATATAATTGTATTCTGTAACGAATAAAATTTGCCATCTTACTAAAATAAACAATTAAAAAACTATTCACATTAAATAAGGGAGTTAATAAGTGCAAATCATTTAATTATAAATAACATTTTAAAAAATTATGATTTTTACTATTAAAATAAACAATTTGACTTATTTACTTCTTTTTTTTAAACCTCCTTGGTGTTATTTTTTTCTAACTTTGTCTTGTTTATTCTCAGGCCAGTCAAGCTGCCCCACAGACATGTCGGAGTTGAGGCTGTATGCTGTCATTTACAAAATCTAGGCCCTCTTACATTACAAACTGTAGCTATAAAAAATGCTGTTTTCCCCTAAAATGGTTTATTCAATGTTTGGATTTATTTAATATAATTGTATTCTGTAACGAATAAAATTTGCCATCTTACTAAAATAAACAATTAAAAAACTATTCACATTAAATAAGGGAGTTAATAAGTGCAAATCATTTAATTATAAATAACATTTTTAAAAAAATTATGATTTTTACTATTAAAATAAACGATTTGACTTATTTACTTCTTTTTTTTTTTAAACCTACTCAATGAATTAACCAGGCTCACCTGTCACTTTTTAAAATGAGGCCCCTTCATTGAGGAAAAGTTTGCCCACTCCCTGTCCTAAATCATTGACCCTTCTTAGTGGAGGTCTGCACTTGTTGACTGTGTGCTGTCAAGTGACTCATAATAGTCTCAAGACAAACATTTGCTCAAAATGTGTCACGGACCTGTGACGGAATGGCTTGTGTGTTTATAACAGGAGTCTACTGCAGCCCACTCCCACTTCCACATTTGGGCACCACCGTACTGGACCTCCTCAAAGTCAGAAGAAGAAGTCGAAGATGGAGAAATTCGCCTTCTTGCTGCTTTGCCTCCTGGATGTTGTGGTGCGCCTGAGTAGCGCGCAGCATCGTCATCCTGCGCGCGCACGACTCCACCCGTGGAAGCACAGGTTCCAGTGGGAGAACAACGGCCAGGTGTACAGCTTACTAACCACGGGCACTCAATACCGAGCACCAGCGCAGTTGAGAGGCCGTACCCACCTTCTATTGACCACCATGAACCGAGCTCACCTCCCACCGCCATCGAGAAGAACATCCACAGATCCGGGTCATGTCAACACTGCCTCCCCGGGGCCGAATTTGGTTCCGAGGGACCAAGCCTGGTCACCCCGCAATGCAGCGGCCTTCACCAATCAGGAGTTCTCCGGAGGAGGACAAAGCTCCTCTTCGGACGACACCGGCGCGCCCACGCAACCGACGCCTCGGTCCACAGTGGCCAGTGATGATGAAAGGGACACGACACAAACTCCGAACACGGAGCGCAGAGCTGAACCGCAACTGACTGACGCACCTGCGATATTGTCCAGAAATGTGGTCGAGGTACATTATACGCAACAGAGGACCGATCCGGTCCGCACCACCAATAACACAAATGAGCCACAACAGGATCCACACAATATCCAGCACAGGAATTCTGTTTTCTACAACGTTTACCCTCCGGACCAAAGGAACAGGGCCCCCACGAGACCGGTTTTACCAGGACCGGGCCATGGTACCAGCTTCTTCCATAACGGTACGACACACACTCTAAAGCTGTTTGAGCATCTATTCAGTATTCTAACGTGCAGTGCATGACTTTGCTGTCCAATTAGTACTCGCTTTGTACTCAGCATAAGTTTTGGCGCAATAGCAGAATAAATTGGGGGCACCAGTAGAACGACTGAGACTCAGTAATAGAAGGACTGACTATGCTCTGAAGTGTCTTACTAGTGACATAATTTCCACTGTAGATATTTCTGCGCTCTATCAGAAAGACAAGGACGTGCTAGTAAAACCAGGGAACACTATATGACTATATCTCACAAGAGACATTTTTTTCCTGTGAAGGAAGGCCTGAGCTGATATTCAAACCCGGAACCTCAGAACTGTGAGGCAGACGTGCCAACCCAGCATCCTGCCACGATAATAACCATAAACAGAGTTTTCAAATCACCACATACAATGTTCTACCTCCTGCTTGGACATTTTCAGACTGGACTATACAGATTATACTGTACTTTACATTGCTAATGTTTTGTTTTCTGTAGGTCTCCCAGACTTGATTCCTGACCCATACTACATCCAAGCTGCATCTTACATCCAACGAGTGCAAATGTTTGCACTCCGCTGTGCCGCTGAGGAGAATTGCCTGTCCAGGTGCACATCTGTTTTCGATACTAAACCTTCGGCCGGCGGGTGATGTATTGTGTGGGAGAGCATTTCATCTGGGCCGCTATCTATTGAGCACATTAGATGCCCACATTAGGAAAAAGAAATCGCAATCTCGCATCACTCTTCGTATAAGATATCGTCAAATGTTAAAATGAGTATTGAGTGCATATAAAAAGTCTACACACCCCACTTCAAATGCCACGTTTTTGTGACCTTAAATCAAAAGGAGACAAAGGAATCATTTCAAAACGTTTCCCAGCGATAATATGACCTTTAACCTCTCAAGTGAATTTTTTTATCAGCTTTTAAAAAGTAAACGAATGAGAATGTGGTTGCATATGTGTGCACACCCTCTTACAACTGGCACGTGGCTGAGTTCAAAATTCACCAATCCCATCGAAAATCGTGTTAAATGAGAGTCAGCACACACCTGGCAACTTTGAAAGTACATATCTGATGAACAGAAAATACATTTCAGCCATTCAAGTGGACTTTTCCTCATATTTGTTTTGCTTTCTAGCAGAAGTCTGAAAGTTTTCTCTTAACAGTGACTCTTATTTGAAACTGTTCATAATTCTCCCTACCTTGACAGTTCCATCTGAGGAAATACACATACTGTCTAATGCTGCCATCAAAATGGTTCTCTATAGGAATGATTTTCTTTGGGGCGATGAGCAGTGACGTGTTTGTACCAAAACACATCTTTTTGGATTACGGCCAAAAAGTCTGGTTTCATTGGGCCATAATCTCCCCAAATCTGATGTAATCTGATGAAACTAAGGATGAACTACTTTTTGGCCAGAATGAAAAGCAACACCAGTTGCATCACAGTCAGTGATAAGAAACATTACCTGAAAACTGGCTTGCCAAAATGATCCCACCGCTGGTATTTGGCACTTTAGCCCCTTTAGACCATGTCATAAAGTCTGATGCTGCTGATGCAGATAAAAGGAAGGAAGCATGGTCTTCCCCTTGAGTTGCACCACATTATGATGTTTACTGGGCTGTTGCCCACTTGGAGGTTGAGTGGCACAGCAGCTGGCATATGCCAAAGATCTCTTTGCCAAGTAAAACAAACGACTCCTGAGATAAAACCAGCGGGCAAAACTGCAAAAGCATATAATATTATGACCCGTGCATTGCACAGTATTTGCCAATTGCCCGTAATCCAATAAAATCTGGGCTACTTGTCCACAACCCCCCTACCCCACCCATACAGCTGCAACATGTGCATTATACCATATGAGACCAATGTATTTACTGACATTTTATGACGTGCAGGTCTGCGTACCATCCGAGGGTGAGCGAGCTGGATTACAGGGTTCTTCTGAGATTCCCCCAGCGTGTGAAGAACCAGGGAACAGTGGACTTCCTCCCAAAGAAGCCCAGACACAAGTGGGAATGGCACAGCTGTCATCAGTGAGTTCACTTTGTTCTCGCTACTGTTCAGTAGTTTCTTTTGTTTGTTCATAGTTTGTCAAACATTAAAGGTCCAATCCCCAATCTATTTCTTTTTTAATCACCTTTGATATCCTTTTATCAGGTTTGCGAGTTCACTTTGTTCTCGCTACTGTTCAGTAGTTTCCTTTGTTTGTTCATAGTTAGTTTGTCAAACATTAAAGGTCCAATGCCCCAATCTATTTCTTTTTTAATCACCTTTGATGTCCTTTTATCGGGTTTGAAAGATGATTTGGGTTGGAAATAGCCAGGATACCCTTTTTTCAGCAAGTGGGTCATAAACGCCCGGCATCTTGAATGGGCCAATTTCTCATTAATCCTTGAGATGTAAATGAGCTTTGCTCTTACTGGATCGTTGTTGCCCTCAAACTGAAGTTAGAAAACAGATTTCCTCTGATTGGTAATTAGTTGGCGATCACTTGATGCCATTGGTGCACATCCAGTGCATTGTTCTTTATCACAATTAAAGAACGATAAAAAGATAGCGTAACAGTCAAGAGGGATACAGGTTGATCCTGAAAGAAGACATCGGCGAAAATAAAACTAGAAAGTGTGGATGTTTTGCTTCGACCCCATTCACTGATTGTACCCGGGGCATCGCTCTCGTGTCATATGGCGAGAAAGAGAATGCAAGCGTTTCTATTTCATCCATAGATACATTATAAATTATAAATATGTTGAAGTATTATTGTCAAACGCAATACAGTATTTGTGTACTTGTAGTGTTCGTGTGTCTTGGCGGCTGTTTGTCATATTTTATCGTCTATTGCAAATTATTGACAAACTCTACGGATGTCAAACTTAACCATGCCACAGACTCATTATAGCCTGTGTTAAGCATAAATCGGTGGGAAAAAAAAATCGAATTTTGATGGCATGGTACCTTTAATTATGTTTGTTTTGTCTTACATGGTTGTTTGGTCAATCTTTTTTTTTTCACAAAACAAGAGAAAAAAAAAAAAGACCCAAAAACTGTTTTTGTTACATTTCTTGATTCGTATGTGTGAGCTATCCTGCCTTGTATCATTTGTTCATTCTGTTATTTGCAAGTTCAAATCTATCATTCAGTCTTTTTTTTAAATTGAACTTTTTGTTTATTGTGCATTTGTCTTTATTATTCTACAGTATGTTGTTTTGGTCGTTGATTGCTCCTTCATTTGGAATATGAATTTCATGTATTGTGTGGTATACCTACTGTTTGCTTTTTAGTGTAAAATTGAACTATTGTTCAAACTGTTGTTCAATCTGAAATTGTTTTGTGCTGTGAATTGGTTTTCATTGACCATTAATTTTTTGTGGTCAGTTCTCTGCTGCACAGTAGACTGCTGTTTTATATATCTGCCTCAAAGGTCTGGGGCTTGTCTGTTTTCCTGTGTGGCTTCCTACAACAACCTCAAAACATGCTTGCTAGATTAATTGAAGACTTGCCCATAGGTGTGAATGTGAGTCTGAATGTTTTTGGGGACTAAATGTGCCCTCTGATTGGCTGTACCCCACCCCTTGTTCCTTCATCTGTTAATTCGATAGTTTTTTTTTTTTACTTGTCATTTTTCCCCACTCAAGTTTATTTGTTGGCTTGTTTTGTAAGCTCAATTAATGTTGCTTCATTCCTTCCAGTGTACATATTATTCCAGTCCTATCGTTTTGTGTTCCTGTCAATTGATCTTTGGTTCCATCTGTCTGTTGTGGCTTTTCTACCCCGAAGGCACTACCACAGCATGGAGGCCTTCAGCAACTATGACCTGCTGGATACTTCCAATGGACGCAAAGTGGCCGAGGGCCACAAGGCCAGTTTCTGTCTGGAGGACACATCATGTGACCGCGGTGTACGGAGACGCTTCGCCTGTACTGCTCACACACAGGTCTGCTCACAGGGGAATTAGAAGAATGTCATAAACAATAATGCGCAAAACCAAGCTGTACTTTTTTTTTTTTTTAACTTCTGTCAGGGGCTTAGTCCCGGTTGCTATGACACCTACCACGCCAACATCGACTGCCAATGGATCGACATCACTGACGTTCCACCGGGAAACTACACACTCCAGGTAATGCAAATGCAACGAGACGTAAAATTTTGTATGCTCAGTGCAATTTTGCCACATTTTTCTCAGGTGACAGTGAACCCCTATAAACTTGTCGAGGAGTCAGATTTCTCCAACAACGTGGCCAAGTGTGACATCCGGTACACGGGAAGTTACGTGCAAGCAACAAACTGTATGATCACAAAGTAAGGGGCCACTTAACTGCGTCATATTGGCCATTTGTTTACATGACCAACGTGATTTGGATCTTCAAACATTAACAATTGAAAACGGGTCTCTTGTTTGACAGGAGCTGACCTGAGTGACAGCACATTGTCTTCACGCTGTTGGCAAGTCCTGCTGCTGAAGTATTTCTTCAAGTACTTCAGTGTCGCTCCAGCTATGCCGGTGAAATTCTAAATTATTTCACTTTTTTTTCATGCGAATGATCTCGATGGGATACCAACAGAAATATGCAACGGAATAGTTGTTTGTGTTGATGAAATAGATTGGAATCGTAAAGGCTGAGAAAATACGTTGTGATTTATAAATATAGTTGTTGTTTTTTTGCATGTATTAATTAAAATGTACCTCTTTTTTTTACCATCACAAATGTATATTTATAAAAGTACATTTTAATGTATGAACTCTTACTATTTAATAAAGAATTTAAGGGAGCGGCATTCTACTGTTTCCTTCCTTTTTAAAAGTCCTGGCATACGGTAGCAGGCGTTTTGAAATGGCTTAAGGCAATTGCCTGTGACCTTGAGATTTCTAGGGCCCCCCCCAAGCAACACAAAAAAATCATTTAATCAAGTTTTCTTTGATTTAAAGCAATTATGGTTTTAAATGCTTTTTCAAAATAACTATTGTGATCCATCACTGAAAGACAAACACAGAAAATATTACATCTAACCATCCAAAAAATTCTCAATGGTGCACCACCAAATCGAAATGGCATACATGGTAATTTAAAAAAAAAAAAAAGAAGACTAAAAATGTAACATCTGCTTCAAACATCAGTCCAGAAAATACCATTTCACCTGCATTTCATTTCAGGCACTTAATTCAATGGACAATATGCATCAATCATGTTTGACTCATAAATTTGGAAATATGACTTGAAAGTCAGAGCCTCGCCCTGACAATCTCACTGCGCGTTACTGCTCTATAGTATTCCTCTCCATTCTATGCTGCTTATCCTGTTCTTGAGTTGGAGCCTATCTAGCTGACTCGCTGACGGGCAAAATACCGGTTGTCAATCATAGAACACTTACAGACACGAATCCACTAATATCAGTGACTTGGAAGCCCATATTTGTGCTTTATGCTACTTGCTTTGTCAAATAAATTCATTACTTTTTTACAACTTACGAGGATGATGACACGATACAGTTATAGGGACTTGTTGAGATCTGAACTGGTAATTGAGATCTGAGGTGGGAAAATCTGAGACAGAAGCAACATGAACCATTGCGCAATAATGACAATGTTGCACAAGAATTGTTGAGGCAAATTCACCATGTATAGTCTTATTTAACCCTTGCAGGCACAGCGGTTACTACAGTGGACAGTTAATCATGTTATCAGGTTACAGCGTGCATGAAAGGGTTAAGATCTGTTTTGTTTGTTTGTTTGTTTGTTTGTTTTTTTATGTTGAATGATTCGTTGGGTTGCGTGGTCTTGTGTCAGGCTAAAAAACATCAGTTATCCAGCACAGCAAAATCCTTTGTCTAATTTGTATGTCTAACATGTTTTGATTTGCTAATGTAGCATCTGTTGTCAGTTCAGTCATCATTAATCTGAAAGAATTTTTTTTTTTTGGAATATATGAGTTATCAGCCCAGCGTAAAATTTAGTTTGACCTTTGCACTTACAAAATAAAAAATAAAATCATAGTGCAAGCACTTCTGCGCCTAACTGCACCCTGATGCTTCTGCCCGTGCAAGGGTGAATCTTGAAAGACTGGAACACAGATCCCTCGTCTTTTTCCCCTCAAGGAGATGTTTGCTGAGAGCAAGTCGTCTTGTTAAGCCTGCAGGGCGTGAGGGATGGGCAGAAATGCCTGTCAGCATTCCTTCACCACCCCAAATGGCAAGAGGTAGAGACATTTCACAGATCTGCAGGCCAAGAGGGGAAAGCAGCACTGCGAAACATGTACGTCAGCATGGTGTGCTTATCTTGACGTGCGCGAAGAGCTCGCAGTCAACAAGTGTCAGAGCCAACAGTGATGCAACAACGTCAGAAGTCCTCTCTGTACCTGAGGGGTCATTTTGTTTGCATAAGTACTTCCTAGTTGATGCTAATAGGCAACGAGATGCTAAGTTAAGGCTGATATGAATCAGAACCAGTAAATAATTGCTAAAGACAAACTCATAACGGATGATAGAGAACTGATGCAAAGGTGTGTTTTAGATTAATCCCAATTTCCACATTCTGAAGACTGGAGCCACCACTTTTGCCATCAGAAAAACAAAACAAAACAAACCAACAATTTAAATTAAATTACAAATGGTGTAGATTACATTTTGCTTTAATTGTCTTTTAATCGTTCACGAATTACTTGGTATAAAACAACTCGCCACTCTGAGAGAAAAGTCCTCCTGGGCACCGTACACATATGTTACACATATTACAAAGTTCAATAAGTATTCTACCATGTGTTTAATTAGCTTTTCTGTAGGCCTTTGTAGGGCGGCCGGTAGTCGAGTGGTTAGCACGTCGGCTTCACAGTGCAAAGGTACCGGGTTCAATTCCAGCTCCGGCCTTCCTGTGTGGAGTTTGCATGTTCTCCCCGTGCTTGCGTGGGTTTTCTCCGGGTCCTCCAATTTCCCCCCACATTCCAAAAAAACATGCACGGCAGGCTGATGCGATTGGCTGGCAACCGGTTCAGGGTGTCCACTGCCTACTGCCCGAAGACAGCTGGGATAAGCTCCAGCACCCCCCTTGTGAGGATAAAGTGGTTTCGGAAAATGAATGAATGAATGTTTCCTTTGTAGCCCCCTCCAGCATTTAACTTGCCCATCCCTGATGTAAATGATAATCAAAACATGGAAACATTAAATTATTACTCCCGCCCACGCATGTCTGGCTTTTCTCCAAATTGTCCATGGGTGTAAATGTAAGTACGGTAGGAATAGCTGTTTGTCGAAATGTGCCCTTCAACTGCTCTGCAACCTGTGCAGGGAGTCAGCCTTTGTGAAGATAAGTGATATCGAAGATGGATGGTTGGTTAAGTCAAGACTGTAAATTAGAAGTTTCCTTCCTCTGGTGCTGTTTACAACTATTTAAGTAGCTGAATGTATTTGTGCTGACACATAACCACACAGACATGCTGACATTTCTTTCACATCCCCAGTGTGTGCTCAAAGTCTGGGAAATGAGCGTCATTAGCGAAATGCTCTGTTGCTCTGTCTGAAAGCACTGCATATGTTTGCCTATCCCAAATGGTTTGTTTGCAGTCGGGAGAAGAAGTTAGTGTTCGGGTGAGTGTGGAGCGAATGAACAAATATGTTTCTCTGCCTCCGACATCCTGCGAGAGGAAACCATTCGCATGTGGCACTCGTTCATGTCAGTGGCCCGGCATGTTGTTCCCTGTTTAAAATAGAAGAACGTGTGCCCACTGACGTTGTCGTTTTCTCCACAAGCCTGTGAGAAAAACACTGCAAAACAAACAAACAAAAAAACAATATTTAGGTGAACATATCCAAGCGCAGTGCATTTATTTTGATCAAAACATTTATGAACAATAAACACAATACTGTATTGCTTATCATAATATAGATTAATTTATTGCTTGTGCTTATTAAAAAAATACATGAGGAGAGGACCTTAAAAACTTGTACATTAAATCGCAATTGCATTATAGAAGGGGAAATAAATTGTAAAGCTGTATCAGCAACTGTGGCCCTGTTTAAAAAAACAAACAAACAAAACGGCATTTTTAAAAAAGTGTGAAAATAATCACAATCTTTTTGAAAAGTACCAAATGTTAACTTTTAACTTATTTTCTTTTAGTTCATAAGGTCCACACTCTTAGTGGATGTCTGCTCATTGACGGCTCTTTTTTGTAATGCTATTATTGTCATATTTTGATCCTGTGAATTGTGGTAGGACAGAGAGGAACCCAGTGAACATTTGTGAATTGTGGTAGGACAGAGAGGAACCCAGTGAACAACAGGAGGACAAACAAGGGAAGGCGACTTACTGTACAGACACTTTTATTTTTAATGTTCCTGTTGTGTTCACAGCCTTCACAAATGGCTGTCAGACAATGTTGAGGTTTGTCGATTTGGGCCAGACATATGTTCATCTGTCACATGTTGCTGGGAGGATGTTTTATGGCTCCATAGACATGTGTGTAAACATACACACACATGCTGATATGTAGTAACAGTGACAAGACAGTGTCTATTTTTGCCTGCTGTTTTGCTTTACTGTGCAAAGATGGGGGTGCAGTATTAGTACAGCAAACATATATATAAGTTGCCATAAGTTATAGTTTTGTTTGTAGGCATATGCTATTCACAGACAGTGACCGAGGGGTCAGCACGTCTGCCTAACAGTTCTGAGGTTTCGGGTTCAAAATTCGGCTGCGGCCTTCCTCTGTTGAGTTTGCACGTTCTCCTTGCGCTTGCGTGGGTTTTCTGCTGGCACTCAGGCTTCCCTTCCCATTCCGCAGACATGCATGTCAGGCTCATCGAAGACTGTCTGTATGCGTGAATGTGGGTTTGAATTGTTTTTTGTGTAAATGTGCCTGACGACTGACAAGGTGCACAAACACCCCCTTGTCCCGATGCCCATCCATGAAAATACCAAAAGAAAGAAAACTCCACCCAGACTGCACTTTGCGCTGGGCACAAAAATAGTGCTCTTTAGCGTTCAGTTATTTGTCACTATTTCAGTCTTCCTGATTTTTGGGGGCGCAGTTAAAACGACGCCCAGTGACGAACTTGGGCATCTGGCAGTAGCCTATGCCCCACTATATTCACTTGATTCACACCAGTGGCTAGCCGGTGCAATTGGCCTAAGAAAGAGATGCTTAACAAAGAAGCATTTCAGAATGGAGGCAATGGTTTGGTTCTTTTCATGATTTTGGAGCTTTTTATGTAGTTTTTTTTAACCATTCAAATATTGCAGTGTTGTAAACAAAAACCTTTTAATTGTGTCAAATGTTGGTAAAGGAGCTGAAAAAAAGACAACTGCAGTTCTCAGCAGCAATCAATGGGTGGCGACCATGAGCAGAAAAAACAGTTTGACAGTCGCGAACGAGAAACAGCAGAAGAAGCCACGCATATCATGGACAAACTCGTCTTACCATCTCCACAGTTACTTTGACTAAACACACATGCAAGAATGGCAACGACAAAGAAGTTTCGTGTTGCTCACCTGACAGCTTGTCTTCTGTTAGTGGTGCTTCTGTCTGAGTATCGGGCTCATGCTTCGGACGAACAAACGAAAACGGTGGAGTTTGACGTGAGACCGGGAGGGACGATGTACACCTTCACCGAGTCAATTGTATGTATTTTCATGTAAGAACGACTCAGTCGCCCAGCGCGCATTTGCTTAAAACCATTTCCTGTAATGTTGCTTATTGTTCATGTGTCATTTTCAAACGATGTCAGTTTACCTGTGTTATCACTGTTACACGACAGTAGCCACTGTCTGCTTTTCTTTGTTTACATGTCATTTAGCGGTTTCATTTTTTGTGTGTGTGATTGATTGTCTTGCTAAACGTAAGGGATAAGCGCTGCTTTCCAGAAAGGCCGGACGTCCGTTATATCGATGTGCATAAACCTTGGCTAGCTTTCTGCATGATACTTTAATGTATTTTCTGAGGCTAAAGTGCTCACCAAGCGCTTCAGTGGATGTTTTCTTCACTTTTAATTTAAACGCTTTAATGTCGGCATTAATTAGCCCAAGTGTCACAGTTTCCACTTCAAGGGGGGCATCAAACTAAAATATGTCGCGTTTTGATGACGTTAGAGCAAATGACCGACTGACACGTTGCTGGCTGCTACAAAGGCGCCATTCATTGGACAACGCACTTCCAAACCACGGAGATGTTAATATTGCATACGTGCAAAGTACATGCTATTATATATTATATTTCACTTTGATTGTACATTTTTCAATGCATGTGTAAAAGAGCCCCTATCCTAACTCAGTAACAAAGGGTCTGAAGCAAACAAAATAACCTTATACTATATTTTTTCCCTAGTGCAAAGGGTTCTCTTGCATAAAAATTACCTTTCAAGGACGGAACAAAACTGCTGATCAAGAAACCGACATTAAGCGCAAGAATTCATTTTGTACAGTATCTTTTATTTCTAATCTAACATTAATTGCGATAATAATTATTTCGTAATACACTTTAGTGCAAAATAAAAAATTGTCCCATTATTCAATTAATAAAGCGAAAGAATAATTGATTCTAAAAATTCTATAGTGACAGCCCTAATTATCAGGATTGTTGCACTGATAATTGCATTGCTTATTGCTTGTTGGAGAGCAACATGATTCCAAGCTGGACTGTAATACAATTGATTTTGTTTTAATAATTCAATTTTATTGAGTAACATAGTTTAAGTGAGATTATAGATTTGCACATTTGCTGGATAAATACTTTAATGTGATACCAATGAATTTGCTGTCCGACATCGGTGCCGTGCCAACTGATCATGCGTTGAGAGCAAATAAAAATAGAAGGGCCATATTGTGTTATATTTGTTGTTTCTACAAAATTTGTTGTGTCTCTGGAGGGTCTGACCACCCTTCAAGAGTGAAACAATCATGCCGCTATCTGAAAATTTATAAATGTATGAACTAGTCACACCAACGAATTTGCAGCTTCAATGGCACTTAGCAGTTATGAACTGAACATGAATGGCGAGAAGACATAGTTGATGGAATATAGCTGAAGGTGTGTCAACATTCTGCTTTTTTTTCCAGGGGGAGTATGAATGCGCATTCTCATTCAGTGCACAAGGAGGAACCAATGAGGTTAGTTTCACAAAACCTCCACCCCCATACACACGCACAAAAAAATTGCAGCTCTTGTGAGTGCTGACCTCTGTCGTTCTCTATTTCTAGAAATGGCTCATGAGTGTGGGCCTTGATGAAGACAACCGGCATTTTTCCTGCTCTGTGTGGAGGTGAGACCAACACGCGTACGCATGCACACGACCCACCACATAACAGTACAGTAACTGGAAAAGTTCGCACTCATAGCACACAGCGTTAGTCCTGTAGGTGGCAGTAATGCCATTTGTCCTCACATGCCCATGCAAACACACTGGTCAAAATGTATACTGTATCCCTCCAATAGTTATTTTTCACACATGCAAATGTTGTACAAGGTTCAGTCCAAATGTATACTGTATCCCTCCAATAGTTATTTTTCATGCAACATGCAAATGTTGTACAAGGTTCAGTCTCCTAAATGGTGGCAATTTCTCACTAAAATATAAGACCAGTAAATTTGTGACCAGTAAATTTGCTGTCCTAAATGGTGGCAATTTCTCACTAAAATATAAGACAGTGCAACTACGTTTTTGACCAAATGTGTGACCAGTAAATTTGCTGTTTTTTGTAATTCTTGAATATTTTTGATGATCCTAAACACTGAAAACACATGCTACTTAACAATTCTCATTTCATTTTTATTAAAAAAAGAAAACAAAATCTTATATCATTGAATGAGGTACACTGATGATCCTAAACACTGAAAACACATGCTACTTAAGAATTCTCATTTCATTTTTATGAAAAAAAAGAAAACAAAATCTTATATCATTGAATAAGGTGTTATACAACCTAAGTTCTATGAAATATTTACCTAATTACCACTTTGCAGTACATACACACAAATATGTCGCTAAATAAGAGGTTGGAACTCTCTCTCAGTATATGTCTGAACAATACACTATAATTAAAATGATTTAAATGCTTGAGCTGAAGAAAAACAACAGGAAAAACTATACCTACCTGTACTGATGACATGACTTGAAGTATTTCCACGTTTTTGCACCTGCTGAAACATGCTGCTTGTCAGTTGAATACAATATATCTTCATTCATATCGCGCTTTCACAACACTTGTAGCTGTAATTTGGCATAGCAAGAATGATGGAAACTCCATTGTTTGTCACCCTTGGTTTGGCTGTCTGCAGCGTGTGCTTGCACATAACTTTGTGCAATTTCGTCCTGACTGCATTTGAAATGTTGCCACTGAAACACAAGTTCGACCGCATGTCTTGTGACTACATGTCACTACATTGGATTTCTCAGCAGGGGAAATACACATATAACAACGTTGCTCACAATATTATGCGTCGGCGATGTGCGTGTTTTGTAGTTGTTAAAATTTGTATTTTATTTGTATTGTGCCAGGCGATCGCTGATAGTACAGAGCTTCTCATCGGTCAATATGGACAACGCCATCTTACCGGCATCTGATTGGCTCGGCCGGGCAATTCATTTATAAAACAAAAAACGATATTGGACTATAAGAAATTGAATTGTTGGAGGTCTAAGGCCTACACCACGCCTTTGCGACACCATGTCATTCTTCTTTTGTTCTCAAAGGGTGTATTAACAAGTAGTACGCTCCATTTTGCTTCAATTGCTTCAGGGCATGATTCATCACCAAACAATTCCACACAGGCGATCAAATAACGATCAATTAATCGGCTACAATGTCCATCCCAAGTTACAGGAATGAATGTATGCAAATTAATTAATATGCATGACAACTAATGATTTTGTTTGTTTTGTCTGCAAAGGCCCACAGGGAAATCATACTTGTTTTTCACCTCGTTCAAAATGGAGATGAAGGGAGCCAAAGTTGAATATGCAAATGCATCCGTAAGTATGAACAAACCACTTTGTGTCATCATGGATGTCTTTTCATTTTCACAAACACGAATCCTCGGAATTATAGCACACTTTCCACACCCTCTCTTGAAATCAGCAAGAGCCCATAAAGTCAATGAAAGAATTTTGACTTGTCAGAAGCTATGACTGTTAGGTCCTGCTAAACTGTACATCCAACAAAACGACCAACAAAATTAGGGTGTAAGTACCTAACGGCTACCACAACAGATACATTTTCAGATAGCGGCATGATCGTTTCACTCTTGATTTGTGGTCACACTCTCCAGAGACAGAACAAATTTTGTAAAAACAACAAATATAACACAATATGGTCCTTCTACTTTTATTTGCTCTCAACGTGTGATCAGTTGGCACGGCACTGATGTCGGACAGCAAAAAGTTGGCGCCATCGCAAAGACACGAGCCCCGGCGACAGTTTCGACTTGCTATTACCTCGGATGTTCTCTGTATGCACCCACAACCTCACTGCCCCTGTCATTGTGCTGATCAAAGTGTTTCCCCGCACTCTCGAGGAGGTTTGGAAAGTACAGAGTCGGCACAAATGTCACATAATCAAAGCAAAGCGGCAGAGAGAACGAACTTTTCAAAAAATGTCTTGGTGTAGTCCGTAAATAAGGATGCCTCCAGCTTGGCAGTACAAGCCTCAGGATGTCTGCGCCCTACGCTTGCCTAAGTTTGGCTTTCATAAAGCTGAGCTGACAATATCTTGGGAAAAAAAGTGACTTTTTGTTTCCCCCACACCCGCCACTTTTGACATGCACACTGCTTCTTGCAAGCGCATGGAGTCAATGTCCATCTGCACAAATATTATGAGATGCAATACAAGATAGCCATGCTCAGTTTTGATTAACACTGCCAGTGAGACGTTTTGTGGAAAAGTGACTTTTCTCTTTACTTTTGGTGTGCGGAATACCTGTCCAGTCATCAAGTGTGTAATGAAACTAATACATGTTTTGTGAGCTGCCCATGAAATGGGGTACCCGGTAATTTAAATCATCCGAAGCTTCTCCACTAATGACTTTATTATGACATGACAAATTTTATTGCAATCAGTGCTCGGACTACACGTCCGCTGCATTGTTGTTGGATGGACAGGTTAGTGTTATTTTGTAACGTGTGTGGGTTTTTTTTTTTTTAGGTAAGAGGACTTTGCTGAGATTTTAGCAGTTCATTTTATGGTGCCTATACACCTTTTCTTTCCTGAGGAGGCAAATGACAGTGATTGGCGGACTATCCCAAATAGTTTTTGTGACATTTTTGTTTGGTGGTGTGCTGTGAGATTTTACTCATGCAAAATGTGTGCCTTGGTTCAGTCAGTCCTTTTGATTGTGCGGTTGAACGTTGGGGCCAGACTGTGTGTTTTTTTTTTTTCATTTAAACACAGCGAGACATTTTCTGCTGTCTTTATTGTGGACCGTAAAATATGGGAAATGATATCCAGGTAATCAGATTGTATTCCTAACCAGAGATGCACTATTTGTAAACCACACTGTTTTTCATACCGGTCATTCATTTTTGAGGTGTGATAAGATGAAGATTCTAATGGGTTGTCGTCAACATTGCTGAGCCAAATGGAATATCAATATCACCACCACTTTTTTTTTTTTTTTTTTTTTTTTTAAATGGGTTGTCGTCAACATTGCTGAGCCAAATGGAATGACGCACAATATCACCACCACTTTTTTTTTTTCCTTTCCCTTCGATTTATTGTTTCATTTTGCAATTTATTGTCCACCATTTGTCTCCATGGAAACTTATTTTATCTACATTGGGCTTGTATCCACCACACATCCCAAACAAAAACATGACATCAGACAGAGGAGAGAAGAGGGAGGCAAAAAATAAAAGGTGGAAACTTTTATTTTGGTTTCATGGAGGGCAGGTTGTGTTTGGACTGTCTTCCTGAGCGATTGTTGTGGCCACGCCTCCTTCCAACATTAAGGATGTTCTCTTGGCGCTCCCTCCACCTGCTTCACACACACACAAATATGCAAAAAATACATTACTAAATGAGGACACAAAAGCCCCATGCAGCATCCCCTTGATCTTGTTGTCAAGTCTTCAACCTCTTCTTCCTATTCTTTCCTTCATATTCGTGTGTGTGTGTGTGTGTGTGTGTGTGTGTGTGTGTGTGTGTGTGTGTGTGTGTGTGTGTATATTTCCAGTCGCAAGTGGCAATGGCAGCAGGACAGCGTGATGTGGAGCTTAATTCAGAGGAATACACCATCGAAGAGTCTGCAGGTGAGCTTTAATCATCTCCCAGGGCTTGTTGCGTCGAGGTCACCCCCATCTCTCATGTGAGCAGACTACATTAGAATTCACTTTAATCAACATTTCTGGCTTGTTTGCTGTCCAGAATGTCAATTAATTAAAACCAACAACCATCCAGACCCGAGAATGATCCAATTTTTGGTCTGTCTGAGGATGGCTGCACTACAGCAGATAATTAAATGCGTCGAATGCAGTCAATCTCAACTGGTGGGTCACGGACATAAATAAATTAGAGAGGGTCCTCGGTTTTCAGGGAGATGCCTTACATAAGGTTACTTAGTGCTGTAGTAGATTCTCCCAAAAGGTAGCACTGTTGAGTCACTCTTAGACTCAGTTGACATCCTTGTAGCTTCTCCAGGGAAGGAAAGGTTTGACGTTTGTCATCTCTGACATTGAATGTTTATCCCTGTGTGTTTGCCAAAATGGAGAGCACGTAGCCACGTTACAACTGTGGTCAATGAGTATGGTCTGCATCCGTGCATCCCTCTGTAATTGGCACATACATATGGAAGTGTTAAACTTCCGACACCACGCGTGCATATCAAGAAATTAGGATTTCAGTAGTTCAAAAAGTGAAATCGGTAGTGTACAATTACTAAACACACACACACACACACACACACACAATTTTGAATGATTAGCACTTAGACACGTTTAACCCACTCAAGAAATTTGAATATTTTAAATTCTTGGACCTGTACTTATTAAAGGTACTCTTCAATCTGTTTAATAAATCTGTATGCGTTTCACTTTTTGAATTGAACTACTAAAATAAATGAACAGGATTAAAATGGACACAAAACGCTGGATTTTGATTAATATTGCAATTGTACACTATGAATTAGTCAGCAAAATCCATCCAATTTTATGCATCTTAGGAGCAAGAGCGAGGCAGCCATTTTGCCACTCGTTGTCGACTGAAAAATGACATCACTTAGGCACTGTCATGCTATTTTCACTTGAGAGCAAATGGCAAAATGGCCAAACCGTGAGATGAATAAAAACAGGTGGATTTTGCTGCTTAATTGATTTTCCACAAACGCAACACGAATCAGAATGTCGTGTTTATACTGGCGGTGGCGCGCAGAACACATGACTGTGCAGAACATTTTGGACTTCACTTCCCCTTTAAAAAACACATTAGAAATATGTTTCAATAAATTGAAGAAAGTACAGAACATATAGCGTCTGCGTGTTAGCTTAGGAGGCGGGGCCTGGTGGGGTGGCATGAGAGGTCGGTGTACTATAAAATGTGTAATGATGTGTAAATGACTATTTTTCACATTTTAATATTTTTAAAAGAGCATATCCATAAAAACCATCTCGAGTTGAGCACCAAAGGCCGCGTCGTGTTTGCCCTAATCAATAATCTCCTCTTCATTTGTGACCCCGCAGTGACCCACACTGAAGGCAAGTTCAAGGCTCAACTGTCCAAGGTGATGGCGGTCGGACGCACGAGACACGTCGAGCTGTGAGCGGCTGGCGCTCGGAAGCCGCGTCAGGCGTCCTTCCCGGGTGAGCTTCTGACTTTAAGCTCATTCGTCAATGGTCTTGGGGTATTTGGAAGAATGGCTGAGTGACTGAGGAGGATCACCACAATACAAGTGGGCAAGCATTTGCCCCTCCCGGTGATAAATACCATCAACAAGATCCTTTTTAAGTTCATTGTATGATGTTTTTACTTTAAAGGACCATTCTTCTGTCACTGATTATCTTTTTGCAGTATAATGTGTGGGGCTATTCCATTTGGAATCACTGACGTGCAATTCTAATCATCGCAATCATCTAATCGGGGTTTGTTTGTTTTTTCATAATTGTCGTATGGGCCTCTCAGGACTTTACTGAAAAAGCCCCCATTTGTACTATAATCCTCAGTATCATCACATCATATTCACAAACATTTTCTTCAATAGTACTTCCACCCCATTTCACAAATCACTACTTGTGTGATATTTTATTTTGGGGCGGGGGGGGGGGGGAGGGGACGGGGGGGTG
>NW_017805335.1:271410-275832 GCF_001891065.2 Hippocampus comes | reverse complement strand
AGGTGACGGAAGGGTTGATTTTGGTCAGCGGGTATTTTTAGAATGGTAGCGACTTTTTCTGAAACGGGTGTCTTTTCAATTATTCTTTAATGTGAACTTAAGTTGAAACATTTAGAAAAACGACAATTTTGGTGCTGTTCGGAAGCAAGATGCTATCATTTACCCAAATCTGTTGGTTTGATCCCCCGGATGAAACGCTTCCATAATTCCCAGTCCCTCTCTGATGAATAAAAAATTCCACATACAAGCTGTAGACAACAACTTCTTTTCCTCTCCTCTGTAATATTTTTGGGTGCTTTTTGTCCTGAAGTAAGACACACATCTTTTTCTTAAATCTGATGTTTCTATTCAACGGAGGCAACATTTCCCTAATTCCTGGTCCCTCTGTTCTGATGAATTCAAATTAAAAAAAAAAAAAACAAATTATAGCCCCTCCTTACCTTGTTTGCTTTGCTGTATCACCTCTGGTGGCGGCCCACGTAGGTTGAGGAAACGGTTTTAGGAGGGATCTTTTTATTTTTTTTGCCAGGCGTTCCTCGGTGGTCCCAACAGGATGTAAACCGCGTCTTAGTGATAGCTGGGAAAACACAAGTCAATAAGATGTCACTTCATTTTGTACAAAGATGCTTTTTTTCCCCCAACAACTTGTAAACCCCGATTCAATAAATTCAAGCTGTCACTGAAAATGTGTTTTTGGAGTTGGTATTCGTCGCACGTTGATCGGTTGGTTGAAGTGAGTTCTGACAAATCATCCAAACCCTTGAGTTTGTCCTTCCTGTGCAAAATGGATGAACACCTCGCCAAATTATTGCTGTGATGGGTGTTGTTGCACGTTCACATGCTCGAAAATATTTTTGTGAATTTTTGATGTTCACACTTTGTTGTTTGCTGTTTGAGTCCACAGACGGGGGGGGGCGTCATCTTCTTGATTTGTTTTGACAGTCGACAACTGTCTTGATATACTCGGCAAGTTCGTCTACTTTGAAAAGTCAGCTTTTTGATCCATTTCTCAGTCAAGACGAGAAAAACGTTCAGAATTTTGATGCTGACTCGATTAGCGATTCCCAAATCGCTCTCTCGCAATGTAGCCTCATTCAGTGTCTCCCAACCTCTGTTGAGCCCATGAAACATATTTTACATCTCACGGCACACCGTAAAAATATAGTGGACACAAAGCTGAATCATCATCTATTTTGAAACAGCATTTGTTTGTTCTGCTTGTCACCCTGGCAGAGAGAGATGAACAAAGATACATTATTTGTCGGAAATTCAATATTTATTGACCAAATTGCGTGATGGGTGAGCTCACCTTTGTGATCTCTCACCCAACACTGATGCATTTCACTGTATTAGTGTGGCGTGAGAGATTATCAGACCTGCAGGAAATTATCCAATTTGATTTAATTGGTTGAAATATTGGTTATGTGCTGCAAGCTGCCCCAAAAAATAAATAGATAAATAAATAAAAAAGGAATCTTCTACTAGGTGGCAGACGGTACAATTAAATCATTCAGTACCAGCTAATTCTGGACTATGTGTGAAAAGACGCTTAAAAACGTCGTTGGGAGTGAATGAGTTAACCTGCTTCTGATCCAACAGAATAATGGCATGATGTTCAACGAAACAAGCCCAGATTTCACACAACGTAACCACATGCGTAAGCAAATTGAGATGAGTAGATCATTAGTTCAATGTTTCCACTTTTGTGTCCGTTTGTTGGTATGCTGTGAGATTTTTCGGATGTAAAATACATGCCTCGGCTCAATAAAGGTTGGGAAACACGGCTCCAGTTCAACTAGTCGTGAATGACATTTTCGATGTAAATGGTGTCTCCCAATGAATCGCGGTCAAATCTTTTACGCTTCTTGTCATCCCCAAGATAAACCAATTTTTACACACAAATCATCTTCATTTCATCTCTGCACTGATGCAACAGCGGATGTAAAATACATGCCTCGGCTCAATAAAGGTTGCGAAACATGGCTCCAGTTCAACTTGTTGTGAATGACATTTTCGATGTAAATGGTGTCTCACCGTCAAATCTTTTACGCTTCTTATCATCCACACAAATCTTCATTTCATCTCTGCCCTGATGCAACAGTGCGAGACAGTTGCCCAGCAAACACGACTCCGTTCAAATAAATGTTTCGAAATGTATTTGCTCCATTAGCATGTATCGTCCCGGGATACATTTTTTTTTTTTTCCATGAGATAAAGGGCTTTCATTGTTGCCTCTTCGTTTCACGCGGGAAAGGCTTTGCGGGGATGGACTAAATCCTGCAAGCACATATGGGAATGTATACGACGCTGATCATTGTGGTCTCATGCATATACATTATATAGAAGCGTCGGGAGGGATTAATTCATTTCATGTTAAGCCTAGAGATAGCAGTTCATCTCGATTGCCCCGCCCTATCCCCCCCGCCCCCAAAGCTGTTAAAATCTATAAAAAAAAAAAAAATGTCACATTGACCTGAAACACTTGACCAGTTGATGTTGACTACAGTCACGGCACCCACGAGGCATCCTCCCTGTAATAAAAGCATCAAAGCCTTCCTGATGCTCTGTATCTCGGTATCACTTCACTCGTGTCCTCTTTATGACACTCCAGGCAGCCTTTATGTTGACATCACCACTCTTTTGCACTTCTAACGTTCTCGTCCGCACCCCCCCATCCACCCCCCTTCATGAACAGAATATAAAAATCCTTTTTTTTTTGTTCTAAATACACTCCACGTTGGCAAGAAGAGGGGCAGATTGTGATGGCGTGCTATAAAAGTCCACTCATGATGTTGCTGCTGGGCAGACACGACTTTGTTTGCCAGCTGGTCCGCCTCTCTGCTGCTCCCTCCAAAATATCTCGGCGGCCATCTGATAAAGGCTGTCATGAGATGTTGTTAAATACTTTCATGTTCCACTTTTGATGAGCTCAACTTGACTTTGGAGTTTCGAGTCAAAGGTCGACGCGGCAGATTGGCCGCACTAAAAATGCAAAAATAAAGATGTTCTACGTTCTACTCATTTGCCTCAAACGGTGGAGCGTCTCAAATAAAATGCCCCCAAAGTTGGACAGTTTAGCGGTCAACTAAAATCTAGTCGAATGAAACCATGTGTGCGCGGGGGTGGTCGAAGACCAATTCCTGCTACAAAAGTCTGCATGTAATTGACTTAAAAATGTGAATTGCTTATACATGCCACAAGACAGCAATTCCCTGACTAAATTAAGCTCCTCCCACACTTTAATAAGTTGCATAGCGTCAACATGCTACGAGATGGTGCCAAATAATTTTTTTAATATGACCTGAGCACATAAACAGCAAATAGGTGAATTTTCCTAAATAAGTGGGGGGGACACTGAATTTGACTGTGCTTAAGAATTTGTATTTATTTTCCAAAACAAGGATGAAAATTGCATTTGAATGAATTCAACCGTATAAATACCTACAAAGTAATCCGAAAGTTCAACATGGCTTCTTCTGCCGCCTGCCAACATACGTAATCATGATCATAGTACCTATAAACGGTATTTCTCTTCCATGTCCCCTAATCTGTGCACGCTTTGAGGATTTCATCAATTTGGGCGTAAAATTAAAATGGTATCGTAATTTATCACGTGTGTATATTCTTGTGTCATTTTATCCTTGTGATATTACTCGCATTGTATTCTTGTCCCGAAACTAAAGTTTAACCCGATTGTGCATTTTAATTCAATGTGATTCACAATTGAGAGATCCCAGGTTCGAATCTTAAACCTGTGCGGAGTTTGCTTGTCCTCCCAGTGCTTATGTGGGGTTACTCCCACAATCCAAAAAAACATACGTTTGGTTCACTCAAGACTCTCAACTGTCCATAGGTGGTCATGTGCCTCTTAATGAGGACAAGTGTCCCAGAAAAATGGATGGATGGATTTGATTGTGTTATATAACCATTTTGAGCCAGCCATCCTGAGTCATTTTTTTCCATTCTGCTAAACCTTGAGTCTTTTTTTTTTGGACGAATAGTATTTGAAAATTCCTAATTAAATTGAATGAAACCCCACAACAGATGACTACCATTCATAATAGATCACTTTGATAAACTTTGAATTCACCAAATGTTTTTTTTTTTAGATTATACTGTTGTTTTATTTTCCTTTTTAGACCAAACTATAAAGCCCTGCTCGTGTTTTGTCCTTGGCAAATCAACTTACCTTCTTCAGCATAACCAAACAGGATTTTGGCTTAAGTGATGCTAAAGTCACCAAGCAATTTAATCTTTTTTTTTTTTTTTAAAGAACCTGCTCAAAATAAACTACATAAACACCTCGGGTGTGAGCAATGAGCAGCTTTAATGAATAAAACATGGCTTTGCTGTGCTGTAGTCAATCAGGACTGCATTCCACAGACTCCTCACACACACACACACACACACACACACACACAC
>NW_017805335.1:191557-270848 GCF_001891065.2 Hippocampus comes | reverse complement strand
AACATTCTTATAGCTGCTCTGCCATTGGCTCTTACCGAGCATCATGCTGGCATTCCATTGGCTAAGATGGACTTTTGCCCTATGTGTCCATGTATGCAGATAGATAGATATGTGTCGATGCAGCGTCCTCGTCATTCGCCCCTTGGGCCATGAGGTGATAGTTTTACGTAAATGTGAATCAACCAGAAAAAGTGTTCACCAGTCGCGTGATCGCTCATTATGCTGATGTTTGCCTTGAACATTTTAGAAGGATTGTTAAAAGCCGATAAAAGCAAACGTCCTCGGATCAGTTTGTTCCAAAATGCCAGGCAAAAACCACTTCTGAGAAAGAACATAAACTAAAGAGGGGAAAAAAACGATGAGGATGCGGTTAAAATTTAAATCACCATCATTTATATTCTTTACTGTATTCTGCTTGTATTCTTTGGCATTTGACTCAGCATGACTTACCGGTAGATTTGTTCTTGGTTTTGCTGTTTGGTGTACTTGTATTCTTTGGCATTTGACTCAGCATGACTTAGATTGTTCTTGGTTTTGCTGTTCGGTGCTTTCTACTGTTTTTATTACCGATTTGCTTTACTGTTTGTTGTATATGTTAAATTGCTCCATGTACAGCACTTTGTATGCAGCGATGGCTGTTTGAAAGTGCTCTATAAATACAGTTGAGTTGAGTTGAGAATTAGGGCATTTACATGGAAAACGCGTCTTATACAATTTTCTAGTTCAGAAATTTCGTAAGTATTTCGTAACTGTATTTAAAAAGTACTGTAGTGCAAACTGGCACCGCTGCTTACGGATGGCTGCCGTTTTTGTGGCGGGGAGGAGGCACAGGCAAAACGAGAGATGACAGGAGATAGTTGTTGTCCACTTGTGTACATGTAAACATTTGTTGAAGTGCCAAAAAATATATATACAGTGTATATATTGCGACATATCGTCTATTCAGCAATGCATTTTTGGAGCTTCTGAATAATCCAAGTGCCGACTTGGAGCCAGTTACGAGAATGAGTCATTTCAACACTACATTTCATTTTGTCTGTGTCATTTCGGCATACCTTGTGCCCAGATCAGTTTTCAAGGTGTGCTGTCAGCGTTACGCAGGATGGACACATACATCTAATTCCCACGCAATCAGGATGAGTTAAATCAAACAAAACATGCCTTTTCTGCATTTGCTGGCTTGCCCCAAAATCATCAAATTAACAGATTTATTTTGTGTAACTCGCATTATTTGCCTTTTCCCCTGACACTTCCAATTCCAGCACTTGAAACTTTTTGCACTCACGGTGCTCTCTAAAATTCTGAAAATCATCAGCTTTTACACCCTGTGCCACAATCATAGTACATCAAGCGTCAAACGACTAGCGCCAAAAAAAAAAAAAGCCCGTCAATCTGCTCGAGTGAACGTACAATTTGGCGGCCACAATTTGGGATCATCAAGCCCAAAAAGTGCAATCTGTGGGTACAAAGCGAGCATCTGCACAGGGGCTCTTGTTACCAGAACATTAACCCGGACAGATGTTATGATGGGCTGTGTGTGTGTTGAGTCTAAGTACCAGGGAGATTTGTAGACAAGCTGTTCTTTCCTTACTCACCCCAAGTCTACGTTCTGTCACCTTGGAAACCTGGTCTGTCTCATCTCATTGTGGCCCGGCCTTGAAACTCTCCTGTTGGGTAGAAATGATCTCGAAATGATCATTCATGCCTTCGTCTCCTCTGGTCTTGACTATTGCAATTTTCTCTTCTTCAACTCTCTCAAAAAAATCATCATTCGACCACCTCACAGTATTGTTTTTAGAACCCGAACATCTATTGTATGCTAATTGTCATTAGCATAAACTATGGCAGTGAACCCTCACTATAACGCGGTTCACCTTTCACGGCTTCGCTATTTCACAGATTTTTTTTTTTTTTAAACAGTGCATTGGGTTCTGCATCCCGATTGGCTAAGGGACTGTAGACCAATGTCAACAGTCTCCATCCCTTGTCTCTGCCAAATTTACTTGTGTCACAAAAACAGGTTTTGATCTTTTGTTTCATTCTATTGTAAAGTATAATAATTGTAAAAAAAAATGTAACTATCGTGATTCTAAGTTTATGGTAATATTAAAATAATGTACCTTTCTGCATGATGGTAAAAATGACAATGTATCTTATTTGCAAAAGAGTCCTCATTTATTTAAATTATTGTCCCCCCTGCTGTTATATTTGAGGATTTCATTGAGTGGCAGGAAACGGTTACTGTTGACGAGTAATTACAACAGTCTGAGGAAAGTGTCGAAAATGTGAGGTACATCCAATTCGATTTCCGCCAATTACTCCTAAATTCCTCTTTAGAAGGCAAAGCGGTGTCCGGCCATGACTAATGTGTTTAATGTTGTTGAGATGCATGTTGTACATTTTTTAATTGTATATTTGTGTCCTGGTTTAGAGGACTTTCGGAAATGATGTTATTGTTTGGTTGAACACAACAAAAATGAAAAATAATTTGTGTGAGCACAATGCATCATGGCATGTATTAAAATTTCTCGTGACCATCGTTCATTCCTTTTCAAGCGTGGCAGAAAAGGAAAGAAAATTGTGAAACGATTAAGTTGAGCAAAAGTGACAAAAAGTGTTGCAAAAACGGTTTAATTACTTGCCAGGGAAGTTTTTATACCGTGTAATATTGTCGAGTATTTGTTTTAATATTACAGTAAAATTGTCACGGGGCAATGGATGTTTGAACACAACCGGTGAAGCAACACAAGTAGGCAGATATAAAAATACAGGTAAGTATAATTTATCGTCTGTGAAATACGACTAATATCTCTAATATTGTAGCTTACTTAGTCGGTTGTGAAACTCTTCGTTCTGTGCGTGTGTCTACGGTATTAAACTTTGGTGGACAAAGCACACACAACAGAAGGAGCACAATGTGGGGGAGCTGGAACAGATTCATGGCATTTCATTTCATTGGGGTAATTGATTTGAGATATGAGTATTTGAGATTTCTCACAAATCCAGCTACCATTGTATAGTGGGTAAGGGAGTGATTACCAACACAGCCTAGGTGAAGCACTTTCCAAATCCTCTCTGTGAAAAGTGCTACATAAATAAAATGGACTTACTTGCTGTTGGAGGGGCCGCAGTCTCACACCGTGGTTGAGAGCAGTCTTCTTTTCTCAGGGTACGGAGGAGCTTTGCGGGGATCCTGCGTTGTTTTTGCGCAGTCTGAGAGTCTGTTGTGAGGGTAAGGCGGAGGCTTGCGGCCCCTGCGGCCTTGCCCAGATGGCGGTTTGACGGCCCCCGCCAGAGGCGGCCCCGCCGATGACGCTCGCCTCTCTCTATCCGCGTGGACCGGCGTCTCCGGGTCTGTGGGTGGGCAGCTGGCAGATGGGTGTCGAGATGTCGCGGACGGACAGAAGCGCACGGTCGCCGGGTGGTCGTTTCGCGGCGGCTCGATGATGACAGATGGGCCGAGCACGGCGGTCGGATGACATTTTGGGGACACGGGGGAGATGGGGCTGATCATGACGGAGGATGAGGCTCCTGGGGATGATGGAGGAGACTTGGGAAGGTTGACTGTCAGCGGGGAGAGTCCGGGGGTGGGCGGCCGGACGGGGAGGCTTCTTTGAGGGGACAACGTGGGGGGCGGCAGAGTTGAAGAATCGGGATTGTTGACCAACGTTAGTAGCCCTCCGCG
Source organism: Hippocampus comes (assembly GCF_001891065.2). NCBI lineage: Eukaryota > Metazoa > Chordata > Actinopteri > Syngnathiformes > Syngnathidae > Hippocampus > Hippocampus comes. The sequence continues at coordinate 267,163 of NW_017805335.1, read as the reverse complement.
TCGGGGAGAACTTCCGAACCGAATAGTTCTGGTCAACTCTGTGCTCAGTTGGCATGGCAAGTCAACTGGAGGCGATTCCCTCCGAATGGGATGGTCTCTCCTCAGAGTGAAAGTGGCCCCCCGGTGATCTATTGACACCGAGGGCCTCGGATGGGCGCTGATCACCGTCACTTCATTAGAGCCAGAAGAGGAGCAGCTCTCGCCTCCTGCTGACTGGTGCTGTTCTTCTTCATCCAGGTCGATGCAGGAGGTCAGATAGTCGATCTGATGAACTACCTGGACAACACCACACAGTGTTAAATAATACGTTATCTACATCATACGGTGCCAAAAGCACTTTACAAAGCCTGACGTTCGTCCAACCATCCATTATCTGCTTGTTCAAAAGTAACTTCAATTGGGTGAAATCGCTCAACCAGCGTCGGGACCAAAATGTAATGCACTGGGTTGAGGTTTTGAAACAACACACTGGGTCAAGATTTTGGTCCAACAAGGAGTAAAAACAATCCATACTGATGAGTTAAAGCTACCAAGAAATGAGTTATCTGGTTAAGAGTATAGCTTTGGTTAAAAATAATATTCATTTTATTACTGACATTTTCTAACACGAAAAAACAACTTTCCCCTGTCAGGGGTCACCATAGCAAGTGACTTGTGATAAGAAGTTTAGTGCAGATCGTTACATGGTTTCTAGCTCGCTGGCTAACTGGGGAAACTTCTGTCTGGGGCTAACCTCCTTCGGTTGTTGCCGTGCGGGATGGAGTGAGCAAGGACGGAGGTGGACACGCACCGATGGAATGCCGAGGTGGGCTTCATAGACCCTTGGCATTTTATTTGATGCTCATTAACTGGCTAACTAGCCGCCATGTTAGCTAAAACTTAGCATGCGCACTCCCCACATACCGATGTACTCAGCGTCATGAACGTCCTATTACATTCTAGTCTGACTGTAACAATATGTTGTTCTGATCGAGTCCAAAAATTACGATTCAGTGATGGTTTTTCCATACCCGCTTGAATTCTGTTTCGAATCGCCACCGATTCGTGAAAGCCCGAGATATTCGGCTTTCCGTTAAAATGTCAGGACAAACGTAAAGTGCGCTAGAACCTTTTCAGGTGAACTTTATTTGACTTTCTCTAAACCTTTAAATGTACATTTTCGAACCGTTTGATGTTTCGTTACATTCTCTAATAAGGAGCCGAACATCCAAATTTCAGAACCGTACATGTTCTTCATCTAACACATAATTATCAGCTAAGCACAGCTCATCCATGCTATTAAGTAGATAATGTGCTTTTGGATGATCCGACCATGGTTTCATCGGATAAGAATGTTAAGTGCAGGGTTTTAATTATTAGGTTTCAATCATAAACGCAACCTGTGGGGTGAAAAATATCCTCCCAAAGCCCAAAATGTGCGGCTGTTATTTGGCACACTTGAAACACTGACTATTGCTTATTTAGAGACAATTACATTGATGAGAAGCAGTGAATATTTTCTTGTCATCAGATTCCATACTGGATGTTCCTGTTTCATTATATAAGTTAAACAAATGCATGATGGTAAATGGGTTAATAAATGAATGCATTTCTATTTCCTAATTTAGTACATCACTTTCTTTGAGTCATATGTCCAGCTCCACGCAACAGTGTTTTATTGGTGGAGCGCAGAAAAGTTGTGTTAAAGTCGGTATACGCAACATTAGTGTGTTTACCAAACTTAATGTACAAGGGTTGACATCAAAATATTTTTTTCCCCTCCAGTCGTGACACTTGAAATGTCAACACAAAAAGGCGAATCCATAAACAGATAAAGCCACAGAACATTAAATTGTTGGAAGTTTGATGTTTTTTTTTTTTTGTTTGTTTGTTTTTTTTTTACATGAAGGAGAACGTTAATGCACATGATGAAAATTGATGATGCTGTTTTTCTTTTTCTTCCCGGTACAGAATTTATGCTTGAAGGTTTCTCTGTACAATTAACATTGCTTTTTTTTTAATCTCTTGATGAAGAAAGCACATAAGATTACTGTCATGTGAAGTTAATTTGTTTAGATTCTAGCCCTAATCAAATTCTAATTCCAGTCAGTTTCTCCTGTACAGGCAATACTTTCACGCACTAAGTCAATGATTCCCAACCGCTGTGCCCTCACAAACTCTTCAATTTAACTTCATTGGTCTGAAAATGATTATCTATTTGTGTCAAATAGGACGTGTTTGTTCGTCTATTTATTCCGATGTCATATCAGCATAGTGAGCGATCACCGGACTGGTGAGTGGTGAATGACGAGGACACTGTATCACACATTTCTACCTATTTATCTATCTACACACATAAACAGATTTGGTTGAAGTCCCTCTTAGCCAATGGGATGCCGGGATGATGTTCGGTAATAGCCAATGGCAGAGCAGCTATAAGTACGTTGCGCTCAGGAAACTCGGAGTTGCGAGCAGCACGCCACACTTTATTTTGACCTTTCGTATCTTGAAATTTCTTTTGTAACAAGGGACAATATTTTCCTGTTGAGACGTTTTGTAACTTGAAAATTTACTCATTTACTCCCAAAGACGTTTTTAAAAGTCTTTTCAGACTTGGTCCAGAATTGTCTGGGACTGAATGAGTTAAGAGACGTTCGGAAGTTGAGGTACCACTCACTGTATTGACAGACAAAACTGAATGCTCTTTCACCTGCTGGCAGAAGGTGGAATTAACCTGCACGCGCACCTGTTGCCATTCATACAACACAGTCGGTCATGGCTAACTCAATTCGGGATTAAATTGAGACGAGAGCATCGTTATTTCAGCATAGATATTGTTGTGACATTTTTGCTTGGTGGTGTTTACGTGAGAGCCTTCGGATGTAAAAGACGTGCTTTGTCTCAATAAAGGTTGGGAAGCACTGATGTAAAATCCAGGAACTGACGGTGAGTAAGATAATGATCGCAAATGGGACGGTGGATATTTATATAATAAGACAGTCCTGGAGCTGGTGTTTTTGTTTGGCACACATACACTCACACGGAATAAAATAATGACAGTTGCGAGGATTGGAGAAAATTACTCTGGGGAAAATGTTTGACCTTTCCCTCCACCTGTGCGCAGATAAGTCCTGAGCTGGAACAGAATTATTATTGTTTTTTTTTTTTTGTATGTTGTAAAAAAAAAAAAAACATCCTTGCTGATGTCAGAGGATGACCTGTTTTTTTCCCCTCCCATCATCTAGCTTTGCGGCGGAGGCTTTTGGTTTTACTTTGAAGTGCAGAGTGAGTGTTTGTGTGTGTGTGTGTGGCGTTGGACTCGCAGCTTGTTATAATGTCAGGAATCACCAGAGATAAAAGAGCTCAGGACCCTGATTTACTGCTGCTGCTGCTCCCAAGTGTGTTGATTATAAACAATCACGGTTCTTCAAGTGGTGCCGATTAATGCTGAGAGACGTTCATATCGTCACAGAGCGGCAAAGCAGATGCTAACTATTTGGGCTTCAGTTTGCACGAGTGACGACGAATGATGTGGTCTCAATGATACCAACATGGTCAATATTGCAGCAAGTTTGTTCGTTACGTAGAATCAGCTTACCGGTAAATGACACATTATGGGAAATGGACTTCCTAATTCCATGTACACGAATTGTTGTGCATCTCTCTCTCTCTCTCTCTCTCTCTCTCTCTCTCTCTCTCTCTCTCTCTCTCTCTCTCTCTCTCGCCCACCGTAAATATTTTATCTGCCTTTTTTCCCGAAAATGTCTGCGTGCGTCTGAAAGCAAGCTGCACGTCTTAACGAATGTACATAAAAACTGCCCTCACGTCGCTCGCCGAAGAATCAGAGCCACGATATGAAGTCTGGATGAACGACTTTGGAAAAAATTGGTGAATTTTTTTCCCCCTCAATATTGTGATTTATTATGCGATTATTTTTTTAAGGTCATCGTCCCATGTTCTTAGCAAACACAAGTAAAAAATGCATCTGTGTGGCAATAAACAAGACAGGATTTATGATAAATTAAGAAATTATTTCTTTTATATTTTATTTTCCATTTGCCAAAGGAACTATGAATAAATATGAAAGGTACTTTATCCACTTCAATTAGCGTTGTTAATTTACGAAACACTTTAAATTGCAGTCGCTTAATTGAATTGAATACAACTTTATTGTCAAATGTGCTCAGCGTTCACTATGACAAATTCCCCAAATTCTACCGAACAATTGTGGCCTAAATAATAATAATCAATTTAGTGACTTATGTGACGCCACACCTGTTGGGCAGATTGCAGGAATAATGCAAACAAATCAGCGGCTTTGTACACACACACACACACACACATTTTCAAACCATTTAAATTTGGTGCAAGGTACAGAATTATCATTTCCATTAACTCTTGTCAGTCTACATGACTGTTATGCTAATGAGAAGACAGTAATCCGTTAAACGGCATAGCAAAACATTGTCTTTCAACTTTTGCTCTACTGTTGGTAGCGGCTGTCAAATGGATTGAACTTAAAAGCAGCAGCAGGATCATTAGAATTCCACCAGTAATTGGTTCCTAAATCAAACCGAGGGACCGGGTTCATGCAACAGAATGACAGAACAGGCCCTTTGAAAAACAGAAATGCGACAAAAAGTCTTCTGTGCCTTGTCTGTCTTTGATGTGTTGACTCCTTTGTGAAAATTGGGGATTTATTAATTTTTTTGTCACAGAAGCGTCAGCTTGGTTGCCAACCTCCTGTCGAGGCGATATGTTCTTTCATCAGTGATATATCAACACAAGCACACGCTAACCGTTCCCCCCTGACCCCGGATGATGAGGTTAATGCCCGAGCTTGCGGATGAAATGCGGATAATGTGCAACGTGAGGGCCACGGCAATAAATGGATGGGGGAAAAGCGGTCCAGCTGAGCCTCGAACAGCATCTGTCCGGGAGAAAGAAAAGTTTAGAGGGAAGGGACGGCGCAGGAGGAGGAAGAACACAGAAGCAGGTGGATGCTTCGCCTAATGTCACAGCGCATCATCTCTGGAAGCCCGTGAACGCATGCGGTAAATGAGGCGTGACTCTCGTCTCATTCACTCCCATAAAGGAAAAAAAACTAAAACAACTATGCATGACTTGAGAGCAAACACCGCACATATTGGAGATGAGAGATGGGAGTGGGAGCAAGAGCGGAGTTGCGGGAATAATTTGCAGACCGTGTTGGATGCACCCAGCCCAAATGCTGACTCTCTAATGCATATTTAATTCTGCTGAAGGCGTTCGGTTTGCGAATGCAAAGTCATATTAATGTCTAAAGACGTACATGTTCTAAAAAAAAAAAAAAAAATCCTTTGGTTCAGTTGGATTTACTTAATGTGTCACGCATGATTAGAATGTGTTAAACTAATGTATATCATTTGAATATTTAAGAGTAGACTTTTTTTTTCAGTGCAGCGGTGTTGAATGGGCATAATGGTAAATAAATATAATTTTTTTAAAAAGTACAAATAAATGTGTACTTTTAAGGGTCCACTGGCTTGTCACCGGGGCAGCACATTCTGCACAAATGCATTTTTATAAGTTGTAGTAAGACCACTCACCAGTAGATGGCGGACATCAACATGGAGATGCTGTCAGCCATGATTGTTGTGGTATTAACAGTGGCTCAAGTTAATGGAAACTCTTTCAAAATGGAGAAAGAGATCCAATGAAACTGTTCACTGTTCACAGTTACATAAACAACATGCAATGCCAATTTAACATGACAGTTAATTAAAAAGTCACACATTCGACACGACAGGTAGCATAACCACATTCAAACGATAACGATGAACAACTTTACGGAGGGGAAAGTTCAGCATTGCGTGCCGCAATAAAGCACCCTTTTTTTCTATGAGTGTTGCCTTGACTTACGACTTTAACTTGTTCGTTCTGTGAACAAACCTGTAACTCAATTTACTTGTGCAGTGGCGCCCTGAGATACGAGTGACCCGACTTAGAAGTTTCTCAAGACAATAATTGTCATTTAGCCGCTTTTTTTCACTTTACTTACGGCCCATTAGCTTAATGCTAACACATAATAGCAAATGACATAGAGAGGCTAATGAATAGCATTAGCTTGGTTGACTTATATCATTTCAAACGAGTGATATTTCAACATGAAAGGGGCAGCAATACATATAGACCGACAAAAAAAATACTCGCATATATTCTTTATCCTCTAAGAAAAAATGATTACTATTACTGCAACTCACCGAGTCACAGTAGTTATGTTTGTGTGCCTGACTGTATTATCCTGACCCCCCCAGTGTCTAAGTCATGCACACCAGAAGGAACCTCAATGGATTCACGATGATGCACAAACTATTTAATTCTTTATATTCCATTTCATAAAGTGACATTGTTGTACATTTGTGGCATGCGGGAGGAAGGAGTACCTGGAGAAAAGCCACAGCAGCACGAGGTGAACATGCAAACTCCACACAGGAATTACCCCTCGAGTCAACCCCCGAACCAGTTCTGCAGAATCGATTCAAAATATCTTTACCTCTTTCATTTCCTGTTGAACATCCCTCAGTGCAGTCAGAACCTGCTCCAGGTTATCCACCACCCGTTTGAGCTGGTTCCGAACCATTTTTCGATTGCACTCCGTCCCCGTCCTCTGTGAGTCCTCCTGACTCTTTGGTTTGTGCCGGAGCCACCTGGCCTGGCTCGCGCCCAACGCTGGAATGCGCTTGCCGTGTTTCCCTGGACCTCGCAGAGTGGTGGTAAAGCCCAGACCTTTGTGAGGAACCTCGGTGGAAAAGATGACTCCATTGAGCGGGGCACCGGAGCCCTCCGCAGGTGGTTCTCTGAGCGCGCTCAGGTCCCTTTGGCTCTGACAGTTCCTGCTGATGTAGCTGAAACTAGATCTGAAGCCACGCTGTCCATCTTTCGATGATCCCTGAGGGTTTGAGCTGAGCCACACAGATGACTGCAGGTCTCTCTGATGAATAACATGGCCGGTGTAGTCCCAAACATCTTCCCTGCTTTCCTCCATGCAGACGCCAACCTTAGAGTCTGAACCTTCAGTTAGAAGAGCGGAAGTAGGAACCGGGGGACTTCCCACAAGAGGCCCGTATTTTGTGACCGGGGAGCCAGGCGTGGGAGCGCCGCCGAGGCTAATGGGATCGAGTTCCACCTCCGAAGACTGCTTGGACTTGGCGGGACTGCCTTCCTTCTGTTTTCCCAAGATGTGGTGGCCCCTCAGCACCACGGGCAGCATCCTGGCCATTCCGACGCCGTTGCAACGCAGCTCGCTCTTCTTCGTCTTGTTCTTCCCTGGGATGGAGAAAATCCCGATCCCTTTGGTTCTCTCCAGAGGGGCCAGGTTGTCGTGGAGCTCGGGATTGGATTTGTAGGGCCCGTTGAGCCCCAGGTCAACGCTTTGCTGGGACTTGAGGCTGTTGCGTAGCCACGGGATGAAGTGAGGGGCGTGAGGCTTGAAGGCTCTGTGCTCCTTGGCCACCGGAGCTCTGCTGTCAGAGAACATGCTGACGGGTGATGTCCACGAGAAGCACGGGGGGGACGGACTCCTGAGATAGCGAGAGCTTCCTTCTCTTTTGCCATAAATCTCCTCCCACTTTTGACATCAACTTCGGCAGTATCTCCCCGATCTGTCTTCGCTTCCCACTCCTGCCGTTTTCTCTCCAACTTTTATCCGATTTGCTCCCACTTGCAGCTCATTCTCAAACCACCCGAGCCTCGTTTCCCGTTTCTGATGTTATCGCCCTGTCTCCTTTTTTCTACCTTTTACCACCCCGCTCCTGTCTCTGAAGCCCCTCAACCTCTCTTTTGGACCTGCGTCTCCTCTTGCAGCCCTCCAGCGTCTCACTGGCTCTCAACAGCAGAGGCTTTTCGTCTCTACAGCTCATCTCCACAGCTCTCTCTCTCTCTCTCTCTCTCTCTCTCTCTCTCTCTCTCTCTCTTTCTCTCTCGCCTCCCCCCCTTTGCTCTGCAGCGCACTGCACTGCCTCCAATTCCCACTCTTTCTTCCTCCCACTCCCTCTCACGATTCTAACTCACTGCCCTCATCTCTCCATGTTTCTCTCTCTCTCCGCTGTCAGTCCTTGATCGTCTCCTGTCATTCTAACTGTCCCGTTCGTCTCCCTTTTTTTCCTGCGCTTTTCGTCATCCCGCCACTCCAGGCTCCATCCTTCCCTCCCGCTCCGGCTGAACTCCAATCAAGATGCCAGTGTTATTAATCCCTGGTTAGCCAGTATGTGTGCCCACGTGATTCCTCCTGCCTGCGTCCTCATCTGATTACTCCTTACCCCCGGCTCAGCCCTCCACAATTAAATGCTGCTTTGGCTATCCGAGGGGGTTTTAGGGGAGGGATGCAGGAGGTGGAAAGGGGGCAAATAATTGCAATCTACAAGATCAGGAATTTGTCAGAAACGCTAAGCCGCCCAACGGCAAAGAACAGTAAAAAAGTGTCACGTTTTTACTGTACACCCCACTTGTTTTTTGCAACTTGCATTTGTTGCAATTATGCAGAGACAACTGCTATTTTCGGCTTTCCTCGTCGCTCGAGTTGTAATTCTTGGCAGCGTGGATGAGATTTCTTGTCTCTGACAAGCCTGGAGATGCCTCCCAGGTAGCCTCCTCGCTATTCATGCGGCTGCTCGGGTCCTTCCCTCTCCCATGAAAAGACAGACAACAGCACACGCCTGACAGTTTTGCTGTCTCTCAGCAACGAGCAATTCAAAGCGCCTTTCATTCTGCGAGTCAGCTCTCCAACGTGTCCCTCTGCCAATGCCCTGTTGATATGCCTACATCCTGTGACATGTACAAGATACGTGAAGGGGAGGAGGATTGAGACTCGGGAGGGGTACTATATAATCTGCCAGCTAAGAAGATTCCCGCCTACATGTCGACAGACTGCCGTCCGCCAATAATGACCGCTAGTCTGGATAAAAAAAAAAAAAAACAATAAAGAGTAATAGAGCGGCTTCTCTTAATCCGGTGGAGCTTTCTTGCTCCGCACGGCATACTGGCGCATGCAGAGTGTGCACCAAGTCTGCCTCTGTGTAATTATGAGGATGCTCTTCAGTGAATGAAAAAGCCGACGATAAATACATGTCCTATATGCTCTGCTTTTGCACAGCGACAGGTTCAAGCGCACAACAATGTCACAGCAAGCAGAAGTTCAGGCCTCGGTCTCATGCAAAAGTAATACACGCGCTGGCCACACAATATTAGGGATGTCTGCAGAATCGAATGAGATCCAAGACAGGAGCTGTCTTAAAAGTTACGCCCTGCCAACTATAGTAATGCGCAATTTCCATCAATCGTGAAGTAAAAATATTTTATGATTGTGCTTTTGGTTGCAGTTTTTAATGGCAATGCATCATATTGAGAACAGGTTCAAATGAGGATGAGAGAGACAAGAGATGACATGCAACTCTTTAATATGATGCAACCCGGTGTATAGAAAAGGAATGGATGGATGGAATTTTACAGGACTTACAAGTGGGAAAGGAGAGCTGCAGCCCCTAAACATGAACTGACATAAACCTCATAGTAAGGGCGGAGGATGAGAGAGACAAGAGATGACATGCAACTCTTAGTATGATGCAATCCGGTGTATAGAATTTTAAAGGACTTACAAGTGGGAAAGGAGAGCCACAGCCCCCAAACATGAACTGACACAAACCTCATAGTAAGGGCACTCACGCAGGAGCTGACTTTTTGTGAGAGGCATCATGCCCTCTGTTTTTCTTTTTTTTTTTTTTTGGGACAATACTGCTAATTGTATTCGTCAAATAAAACGGCAAAGCTTGTGATGGCCAAAGACTTCGGCACAGCACTCTCTATTTATTGCCCCTTTTAAGACCTTGAATTTATGTCTCCTAAAAGGCTCTATTTTCCTCCAATCAGACGGCCCCTTGGATGTGGTCCATAAATAACACGGCGGCGAAAGACACAATCATGGGAATAATATAGGTAGCTGTCTCACTTGCAGTCCATTTCAGGTTGGCTGAGCAGCCTCGCTGCTCAGGTGGCCTCCCGCCCTTTATGTTAATGCAGCCGATGTCTGTGACTGGGGCTGACACAACACAGCTTTCAACTGAAAACTGAAAATGATTTTTCTTTCGGTTATCCCGAGTTTTCGAGTGCGAACACGCAAATAGTTGACAACGGGTGTCTAAATGCATATTTTCACCTCGAGCGAAGAAACTTTTGGAGGAGCATTCCCAGCAACTTATTCTCTTCATTTTGAAGCGTTTATCTTGTCTGTGCCTCTTCTAGTGCATAAATTTGGATGTTGGATTTTTTTTTTTTTTGGTATAATCAGATTTCAGCCTACATTTAGAATCTGATGTAATTTAAAGCTTCTGCTACAGCCAAGTTGGACTGGAGCAATCTGCACAAATTCATTTCTTCTCCTTTTTTTAATATGGGCTAATCATCCATTTTGGATTCGTATTTTTATATGTGACCCCAGAGGTCTCGGTGCCTCACTAGTCATGAATGTCACAAGCTACTGGCATGGCATGCGTATTATTGTTTTTTGTTTTAACCGTGGTGTGTAAATTGGGATCATTTTTGGCGACTGTAATTTTCAAGTGATTCATTGTTTTTCATTCAAAAATGGAAATAAAGTGCTTTAAGTCACTATCAAATAAGCATCCCCCAAAAGAGGTCATCTCACCTTGCAAACTTGTCCAAAGCCCAACCTGTTGTCGCCGTAATGTACCTTTCAGTTCCGAGCAAGAGTAGGAGGAACACTGGAGCCTTGCCATCTTGCCCACTTCCTCCTCGAGGCAGCGTAGCATGAGAGCCGCCATGCAAGTGTGTTGGCTCAACTGAACCACCACTGCAGAGAGAGAGATTTTTCCTCGACTTCCTGTGAGCAGCGAGAGAGAGAGAGGGTGAGAGAGAAAGACAGACAAGGACACTGGCAAAAACCTCGCAAAAGCTCGCCTTTGAAGGGCAAAGGTAGCTGGCCTGACTACATTTGGCGTGCAAAATGCCTTTTAGTTACACTGTGAACACCTTGGAGAACTTGCACCAGTGACGTCAAAGAGAATTTTGACATGACTATGTTGTGATAACACAAATAGATCAGTGGCATTTTGTATTTGAAAAAAAATGGCACGGCATTGACCTTTTATGAAGCTGCAGAACAGGAAAATTACATTTCTCTTCCAGAGCGCAAAACCACACAGATATGAGATAGTCTACGTTGATGCACCGTAAAACTTTTAATGAGCTCGCAAGCACGGCTTCAAAGACATTTTTTTTCCCCTCCCTCATGCTCAAGGCAAGTCAGTGCAGCCTCTTGTTTGATGGACGAAATCACGGGGCAGACTCATTTATGGCCCAACTTGGAAAGCTATACATGACAATACTGTTACCTTGACAACTTGGAGCTCCAATTCCCCACCTATGAGCAGGGAAGCACACACTTCCCTGTACCCAGCCACATGGTCCACCCTTCAGGGGGGATTCCGAGGATCCTGCCGAGAGAAATACTCCCTCTGGAGTGCCGTGGTTCATCATTGAGGCCTCCTCCCGGTGGGACGTGCCCACGACACCTCATCAGGGAGACATCCAGGAGGCTAATCAGATGCCCGAGCCACCTCATCCAGCTTCTCTCACCAATGGCTCGACTCAGAGCCCCTCCTGGATGAGTCTGCTGAGCCCATCTCAAAGAGAGGGCCCGAATGCCCTGCAACAGAAACCCATTTTGGTCGTGATTTTCTTCGTCACAGCTCATAGCTCATGACCTTAGGTGAGGGTGGGTAAATCCAGACCTTTGCTTTTGGGCTCAGCTCCTTCTTCACCACGGCAGACGGAAACACAGCCCGTATGACTACAGATGCTGTGCAATCCACCGAAAGCAAACAACAAGAACTATACTCGGGGGAGGGATGGCACTCTATCCTTTTTATGACTGAAGATGCCGACCTCCAATTTGGAGGTGCTGATTCTCATCCCAAACGCTTCATACTCATCGATGAATTGCTACAGCGAGAGTCGAAAATGTCATGTGCGCGTGATGGTAGAGGAACAAAAAAAAAGCAGGCAGGCAGGAGGAGCAGGGTGGACTGAACAAAATGCATTGACAAAAAAACATTTGCAGGGTTACACTGGAAAAAACGCAAAGTTCTGAAAAACTCCAATAAAGCAAATAAAGAAAGAAACTCATGAGAGTTAAAAAAAAAAAAAAAAAAAAAACAACATGACAGCAACAGAAACAAAAAACCATGACAGTAACACAACGATCCGACAAAGACTGACAGAGCCCAGGAAATGAAATACAAGCAAACTGACGAGACCACAAGGAACACCTGGAAGTTAAGGGAGCTGATTGATTGACAAAAGGGACCCGTATGACAGCAGGTGGACCCAAAACCAAAAGAGGAAGACAAAAGCATATGAGGAAACAAAACCAAAACTTACTCGAAACAAAAACAGAATAATGCCAGAAAATCGCAGATTCATGAAGATGAAATCCATTTGACTGACGGCAGAATCCTACTGTAAAACCCTGGTGTCGATCTGGTCTACCGTTCCAGGGCCAGGACGAAAACCACATTGCTCCTCCTGAATCTGAGGTACGTCTTCCTGAGATACAACCCCTGAATAGTCTATTCAGAAACCTACAGTAGAACTTACCAGGGAGGCTGAGGACCGTGGTCTCCCTTTAGTGGGAGCTCACCATTTAGTCCGATCACGACCTCACCCAATGCAGAGGCACCGTCCCAACACTTTTCTCGACCCGCTTACCAAGCAGCTGTGCATTTTGAGCAGATTAGACTACTTTTACCCAAGGTTGGGTTAATTACAGTGAAACTCCTCTACAACGAAACCTACATAGGCGAAAATACCCCCTAGTGTGAAAAAAATCTTCATGCATTAACACTATTCCCACTTTCCTGCCCCCCATACAACGAAAAAAAAACCTGTTGCGTTATACGAAATCTTTTTCTCTGCTCTTGTCTCCCGACGAGATTCACTACAACGAAGTCCAATCCAACAGCGACCTCTACTGCTTCGTTCGGAAACGGCAACAGCAACCACCACACTGGTTTACACATGCGCAGTAGTCCAGGAAGTATTTGTTATTGTTAGTTTCAGACGCAGCAAGAACGTTGCATTGCTAAAATGGCTACAAAACGGACCTTTGGATGTCAAGCAGCTAAGACAAGAAGAGCTCTGACGCTGGAAGAGAGGGTAAAAGTCATCAAAATGAAAGACGGAGGAAGCAAAATAAAAGACATTATCCAAGAAATTGATGTCAGTGAAAGTGAATGCTGATCGTAAATTTCGCAATTTCTTTCCCTTTTTTTTTCTTTGTGTGTGTGTGTTTACATCTGAGATCAAATTTGCTACAGTGAAAAACCCCCTGTTGTGAAAAATGTCTTGCTGCAAACGTGATTTCGTGATAGAGGAGTTTCACTGTATTATGATCCAGCGGATTGGTTTGAAGATTGGATTTGGGTGAGCAGAAGAGTTGAAGCTGATGTTGGCCAGTTGTTGTGTACTGAAGTAAAATTTATTGCAAGAAGGAGGCGGCTGGATGGCTCAGTGGGTAACGCCGCCGACTTTAGTCCATGCACAGTCACCGCTGAAACTTTGCAGACAGCACAAAGTTCTGTTTTGCTGCATTAAAAATGGAAGTGAACAGATGCTGTCTTCCCCCAAGTGTCCAGTATGGCATTGTTGATAATCCTCCTCGGGTCGGTGTTCTGTTTGTAAGCGCGCTGCAACCACAAAGATGTTACACACACCCCCTCACACACTGTAGAAGTGTCTTTGCTGTCCCCTCGTATATTTTTTGTGTTGTTTGCTTTCGGGAACCCCCGCCCCCGCCCCAACCCCGCCGTGCTTTTCATCCTTGAACACGTCAGTCAGGTTCTCTCTAAGGACTCCGTGGAGAGAGGAGGAAAGAGGCAAAGCGAGAGACGTGGGGGACACCAAAAAGAGAGAGAAGGAGCGCGTGGAGGAAGAAGGTTTAAAAAAATAAAATAAAAAAGAAGAAGAAGCAGAGTTTTGAAAGACTTTCAAGTTGCAAGCAGATTGCCGTCGCTGTGCTTGCCAGAGGGGAGAGCACCTTTAAGCATGCAGGATGAGAAATGATGTGGAGGGACTACAAAAGCAAAGTAATACATAAATAAGCAGCATTCACGTTTGCTCTGCAGGGACAGCTCACCTCCTCCGGGTCGCTGTTGAGGAACATTTGGGAAGTGCTCAGGAGGTCAGCGCCCAACATGCCTGTAAAAAGAATTTTTTGGGGAAAGTGCGTCTGCACCGATTGAGACGTCGGCCTTGACATTTGGGATTTGCATAGAAATGAGGAACAAGTGGGGAAAAAAAAATTAAAAAATTGGGCCGTGAGCGAATGACATCAAATTGTTACAAAATGTTCTTCATATTGAATGGGACTTCATAGTTCTCGCTTCATATTTGATGCGGCACGTATGAATCACTTCTGGCCAATGCCGCGTCAATTGAGGCCGCTGTGCATAAATGGTTAACAATGTGGCCGATCACCAAAATGCCACAGGCTGAATTTTCAACAGATACATTGAATCCCTACTTAGTGTGCTTAATCACGATATGTAATCAAGCGATGAAAACATATACAGTGGACCCTTGGCCTACAATTATGCATAGCAGAATTTTTATTTTTTTAAACTTTTCAGGGACAGCGGTTACTACAGTCGACAGCTTACCGTGTTATCAAGTCATAGGGTGCATAAATGGGTTCATGAAACCCCTGGGTTCACAAAAAGCATTAAGAAAAAATGGGCACAAAATGAAAACAAATCGTTAAATATTGCAAAAAAAAAAAAAAAGTGAAGTGGTGGATTGGTGCTTGCTGAACCATGAATATGTGGGCATCCACTGTAGTACACTACCCAAGTGTGAAAACTGCAAAAATGTGTATATAGCAAAGAAGTCTTCCTTTTTTTAATTTAAGGCTAAGAAAATGGAACTTGAAATAATTGCTTCAAAATTATTTTGGCAAAGGAGAATGGTTTCTGACATCGCCATCGCAACTACCTATTTGGAACCTGTTTTTGACCAGCCAGGACAACTTAAATGATTCAAAACCGAGTTGCTGCACCTCATATTTGATGCAGTGCAGATAAATTTTCTCCGCAGCATCAAATGGGACAGAACAGCCGCAGAATCAATTCCTAAACTCGTACATTTGAATGAGGAACGCGTATCTGTTGAACCCATAAATACATCTGCCGATGAGTATGAAAATCACAAAAATGTTTTCAACAGCCTATAAAAACAAAAAATAAACAAACAAACAAAAACAGTCGTTCTGTAGTTTCTAATTCAGTTTTAAGAATATGTATGAGCTGCTTCAAAATCATTCTGGTGGTCCACTCGAGAAGGACATCTCTTCGCCTACCATGGCAACCCCAGATTACCTCCTTTAGCGGTCAACAATTATGGTGGACCAGCCAGGACACCTCTCATGTTGCCTTTACGGTTCAGAATGGTGCACAATACATGAACAAACAAATGATTTTACAACAGAGATGAGTTTTGTCACGAAATAGAACACATATTGCACATATTGCTTGGCCTCTTTAGATTCTGACTGTGCCTTCATCGCTTTAATTTCCTTCAGCTCGACGATATTACACAGAAAGCAGTTAATTAATGATTAAAAATGCTAACATGCAATTTAAACTCTATTATCTCCATTGGGTGTGTCAGAATAGATGTACAATTTGATCTAATGGGCCACGGGGCTTCATTTTATTTCACCATTTCCCAACGAGTTCAGAAGTTCAAGCGTTCAAGTTCACCTTGGGCAGCTTCTAAACAACAGCAGCAAAAAAAGAAGTTTCCTGCTGTTCATTTCTATAAGGAGTAAATCGCGCTTCATAATTGTAGGAGGAGCCCGGGCGAAAAGGGAAGAAATTGAAATCACTCCCCCACTGTGTCATTTTCAGTCATTGGGCCCGAAGGGAATTGTAATTGGTGAGAGAAGTCAATTTAGAAGTCGAAGCATTGAAGCATTGGAGTGCAGAGAACATGCTGCTTTTACAACAGCGGTTCTAAAACTACGGTCCGTGCCCCCACGGGCGTCCATGAAATAATTTGCATTATCATGTCGTATCATTGAAAGAAAGTGCATACTTACTGGGTACTTTGGGGGCTGGCGTGGCAATAAAACAAATATCATAACCATTTATTTCTACCTCCTCTTAGCTTTGGGACAATTAAAAGCGGGATAAAAAGTGTTGATACAGAACTAGGAATAATTCCCTTTTCAAGAACAAAGGAAGGAATTATTTCAATAATAATTTTTTTTTTTTTTTACAGCAGCTAGTCTCAGTGTGCATGATGAGTACAGCATGTGTTTCACGAAAGAATCACTGAATTGAAGACAATTAACATTTGTTTCTCCGGGACATTCTTCTAAGTACAGTTCAACTGTATTTAACTTAATTACATAAAGTGTGCTTTTTTTTTTTTTTTTTTTTAAGGATGAAAACCTTGGCCTCTCTCTTGGCCATTACGATGCTATTGGAGAGCAAAAATATTTCTGGTGGGACTTGGCTTCAAAAGTTTGAGGAACCACTGTTTTAGAAAATAAAGATGATTTTTGCAGAATACAAAGCACTATCGCAAAAATAAAATGGTATTTTCTTTCAAATTCGCTCATTAAATAAGACTGTCTTCCCTTGTTTCAGGCAGCTGTATTTTACTGGTGGTAATATTATGAGGGTGTTCCTGGAAAAAAAAATCTCTTGTAAAGGGTCCCTGTACCATAAAAATCTGCTTTAGAACACAACGCCCTCTGGTTGGTTTGCTTTTTTTTGTGGTTCGGAAATCAAACATGGAACTTCTTGTTTGCGCCTGTATTGACAGCCGCTCTGACATTGCCGCGGTACGCCAAAATCAACTGTATCCTCTCAGGGATGCAGTGTGACAATCCTGCTCGGTTTGTCCCACACTCGTAGCTCTGTTTTCGTGTGTGTAGCGTACGCAGCCAAACAAGCACACGGGATGTCATTTTTGATCCTGCAGAGAAGCGTGATATTACAAATGTTGTTTTGTGAAGGTAAGGAATTCATAAGTGAAGAAGGTGAGCTGGTTACACAGGCAGGGATGGTAATGGATCCTCTGCAGGCCTCGTCTTTATCAGTGTTCTCTTACTGGGGATGCGGGGCAGGTTCTCTGCAGTCACTTCATTATGGAGAATGATAATTACGCCCCAGTGGAGGTTTGTTCAGCCTCTCTTCCTTCTCTCCTACTGCTTATCAAGTCAACAATGCAGAGTCAAGTTTTCTCTAGTTTTAATAATAACCGCTAGTTGTGTGAGGCAAAGTTTGGATTTGGCTAAAACGTCATAAACCTCATTGGCTTGTGCAAAGGCCAATGAAGAAAACATTAAATGTTGAGTACAGGGGGCGGGGGTCAATCGGGGAGGGGTCAATCGGCCGGTGGATATGCAGACAACATTCAAACCATATCATTAGCAGGAAGCTAGCAAAATTGTGTTAGCAAACTTAGCTTCGAAATTGCAGAGATATGATGAGACATGAATCTTGATCACATTGCCCTTCCTAGTTGAAGTTTACTGTCAGACTAAACATAAAACAAAGTACATGTGGATTTACAAAAAGCATATAGCCTAGCCTTTAAGTGTGGTAGCTTAATGCTAATGCTAACACATTGAATTGAAGCAAAAAGTGAGACAAAAAAAATCTTTAGATTCTATTTATGTAATGAGTGTTTTTATAACTAAAAAGTGAAAAAAATAGAGTGCTGCGTTTTGTCATTAAAATACACATCACATTTTTGTTTTGGTTTTTTGCACGGACTAGTTTTTGCAGCGATATCTGATTTTGTCACGCGACATTGCAGATCTGTTTTTCATTTGATTATTTTGAATTTATAGACAATTGTTTCCACTGTAATTATGGATTTACCACCCGATTAGCATAGGTTAGTGAAAGTATGGCGCGTTCGGACTTATGTACAATTTGGGGTTATGTGACCGCTCTAGCCCGCTACTTGATTGAGTTGGCAGTGTGACGGTGACCCACCAAATCCAGCAGATGGCATGGCAGTGCAAAAAACTCTGTAGTTTGTCATGGGAGTTAGCGCCAACTACAGGACCGGGAGAGAAAAGGATGATCATTTAAATGCATTTGTGTGCATGTAAATGAAACTGTGTTTTATGACACAAAAAAACAGACTCTCTTTGAGAACTCACCTCAATGAAAAGGTTTTCAAAAGGGCTATCTATGATTGCATACAGATGTGAAGATGTCTATTTTTCAAGGCTTGTCTCATTTTTACAAAAAGTGGTATTAGCGCCGCATTGGAAATAAAAGAAAAAGTATTAGAAAACGAAATGGTATAAGAATGCCGTATTAATTCTTAACAAGTCGTTGTCAATAACCTAAACGAAATTCGTCTAATTTACAAATTAGGTGCATCTGATTTATGAATTAGGTCGTATTTGCATCTATCGTTGTTTCTCGTAAAGACCTTCTAACTTTATATCTTTAAAACGTCCTCAACAGAACTTTGAAGCATGTGGTTAGCATGTCTTGTGTGCATGTTCTGCCTATGCTCGCATTTTTTTATCTTGAGTTACTACGGCTTCTTCCCACATTTCAAAAACATGCATGCTCGGTTAAACTAAATTGTCCATGGGTATGAATGTGTGGATCTAAAATTTCTGAACATGTGCAACTATAATCATGGTTTTCAGTCAGGGAAACTGTTGTAGCCCATGATAGAGATGAGTTTGACATCTTGGCATTGTGCGTGTATTTCTTACAGAATGTTGCTTGCTTGTTTTTGAAGTTCTTTTTTTTTTCTTTTAAATACAGGGGTCAAGAAAAACATGCTTGAAAAAAATATTGGTTTACGGAAGGCCACAACCGGAAAGCACATTTGCAAACAAGTCCCAAAAGCACATGTTGGCTTTCGGCTTACTAAAAAAAATAAAAACAAGCGCGTCATGATAGTTAAGCTTTTTTTTTGGCTTCACTGTTAGGTGAAAAAAATCAAAAGGAAGAAGTACATGGCGAAACAATGAGACGTGACGGAAGTGAAAGCTCCCTCACGGCCAACATAAGCCGAGAATGTATTCACAAAATGCACAAACAGAGATAATGACCATTAGAGGATAATTGGGCGCTGGGACCAGCCGAAAGCCTTTCAAATGTGCCGCTGGGATCATTTTCAGACACGCTACGGGCCAAATTATCTCTCCATAGTCCAAGCCGTGTCAATGACAGATTAAACTTCACACTGGATTTATAAATGCAGTGCAATGATTAATTTAAATATCCCAGAAACAGAAGCAAGTCTCTGGCTGCCTAATTTCCTGCGCTTGCAATCGACTGCTGCGTGGGCCCTGAAGGAAGTGGAAAGAAATGACCTAAACTTGAATTGCTTGTGACTCAGATGGACTGTTTATTTTCATGGCTTCCTCACAATGCTTGACAGTGGGAGGGGCGGTGAGGGGGGGACAGGGCGGGGATTTGAGTGACTAAATCCAGGTCAGACCGTCCGATTATCGCCTTGATTCGCTCGGAAATGTTCCAACATATTAATGAGAGAGAGCCTTGATTAGCGGCACGGTGAACTCGTGGTTAGCACATCCGCCTCGCAGTTCTAAGCTCGGGGTTTGAATTCGGGCTCCAGCATTTGCATGTTAGGCTAGTTGAAATTAATATATATATATTTTTAAAAAAAAGACTAGAAAAGTAATCTTTATGAAAAGTAAATATATTGTATTTTCTGTGACTGGATACAATAAAGGAACACACACACACACAGAAAAAAAATGTGCATACAATGAAACACAGTTCACAAAGGACATCAAGGACAGTATGAAGAGGGTCACGAAAGTAAGTTATTGCAGACCATATTTGTATTATGTCCTGGTTTGATAAACAGAGAGAGAACCCTGAGATGGCCTCAATTGAAAAAAAAAAAGGGGGGGGCGGGAGGCTGAAAACCCAAGCCCCACACGTCTTCATCATTGAGTGTTATGATAATCAAGTGCATACTGTTGTGCGAACGCTTCCCCGGGAAGCGGAGACGTGCCGAGTAACAGCAGCTCTTCTACTTCTCCTCCTCCTCTTTGGCAGAGCGGCTGAGTTAGAGGAAGTTGAAGTTTCTGCAATCCTATCTGGGAAACGTACGGCGCTTATTACATGGCTCAATTTCCAATTCTGTCACAGGTACGCACACACACACACGTTCACTCAGTCACTCGCGGAATACGAAATTAGACTGAGGCGCAGAGCAATCTCATGGACAGACAAGGTGGATGGAAAAACAAAGACAGCCATTCTGGAATAGCCCAAGCTCCTTTTGTGCAAGACAAACAACAAACGTCCTTTGACTGCAATGAACGACGTGCTGTGCAAACAGCACGCCGAGTTTGAGGTGAGGGCCGCCGTGTGTCGAAATGGAGCGGCTGGCGCTAACGACATTCTAACACGCCCAGCCAGAGTGCTGACTGTTATTAAAATGAAACAGTACAATCAGGTGCAGTGTTGTGCGGCTAATCTTTACATGCAGCCCCTGTAGCCTCACTTTTTTCTTTCTTTCCCAGCCGGACTTTTCAACACGCAGCTTTCTTTTTAGCTAATTTCTTTGGAATCGTTGCCAAATGAACCCCAGCTGATTCCACCGGTCCATTATGACCATTAGGCTGCACGCTTTCAAGCCTCGCACCGGAAATCATGCTGTTCTGTTCCCCAGAATGCTATGATGATATGCGTCAGACCACTTCTACTTCACTTCCTCTACCCGTATTCCCAAATTTGTTGGGTCGGGACCAAAAATGTGTCAAATTATATTGAATTGCCAGTATTTTGATTTTACTTTGTTGACCACCAAGCATTCAAAAAATGACCAGGTTTGTTGGAGTGTGTGTCTTATATCAAGCGAATGCTATGATGATATGCGTCAGACCACTTCTACTTCACTTCCTCTACCCGTATTCCCAAATTTGTTGGGTCGGGACCAAAAATGTGTCAAATTATATTGAATTGCCAGTATTTTTATTTTACTTTGTTGACTACCAAGCAGACAAAAAATGCCCAGGTTTGTTGGGAGTGTGGGTCTTATATCAAGCTTATGACAATACCTGATGCATTTGGGGGGTTTTGACCCCCCCAAAAAAAGAAATGGAATGGGAAATGCCCTAAACCAATCAGAAAATAATGAAATAAGCAAGATTTGCCCTAAATTCTTGTTGCCGTGCTCCTTGATTATATCTGTGCACTTCACATCAAGCGCCCAGTTTTTTTCCCCCCTCCACATAAAACTACCACGTTTGTCACTATAGAAGCCAACCAACAGAAACGGGCTCTTGGTGAGCACACTGGCCCACTAGCAATTCTCTTCGCTCAGCTGGTGTGTTTTCTGCTACGCATAAACCATCACTTGGGTTGTGTCTTGCGATTTCAGCTACGGCTGGATTCTTGCGAGAGAGAGAGAATATCGTTAAGGAAAACGTAATTGGTAATCATCTTTATTCAGAGTCATTGATATGGGATCATTCAGACTTATACCTTTGGTGTCATTGGGATTTCCCGTGAGCCAACGCGGGTAGTAGAAGTGAAGATCGCCTCGTCACGCAGTCTATTACAGTCACAATGTTGACTCAGTGAGAGACATCTGAGTCAGCGCAAAGACAACACACGCGGCGCCGACTCTTTTATATTCCAGGTCCCCTACGACCCAAATACTTCATCTTCATTGTGCTGGCTAGCAACCAGACTGTTCCAAAAAAAAAAAAAAAAAAAAGGAAAAAAATAGAAGCGGCTTTATTGATGACTTTGGAACAAAAAGCCCATAGCCTCACTACGAAGTTAAGATGTTTAGATATTTGAAATGCAGGCTAAGCAGGATTAATCTGCTCTAGTTCACATAGTTGCATTAATACAGGAAAAAAAAATACAGTACAGCGCTTATTCAGGCTTGAGTGCAATAGGAGTTTAAAAATATATATATATATAAAAAAAGAGCTTTTATGTCCTGGGTATTTGGGAAAACGGTATAGACATTTCTTTCCTCTCCGAGCCATTGTTTACAGCGATAAAACTGCCTGTTCAGGGATTCATTTCTTCTCAACTGAGTGAGACGGCGAGCATTGTGCCCTTGGAAAGAGCAGAAAGGTGTTGAAGGCGCACGCGCTCCCATACGGTTTTCTTTTACATTCATTTGTATGGGCTTTGTTTGCTTGGAGACAAAATGCAAAAAGGAACTCGAAAGACCTTGGGCAACACACAAAAAGAAAACGAAACAAAAGCACTTCAGTGTTATAATGTTTGAGAGTTTTATGATTGTCACCTGAAACTTAAAATATCCGAGATGGGAGGTGGGAAAGGGGGAACGGGCGTGAAGAGGAGGGGGGGCGGGGCCCTCAAGCAGTGGTCAGAGGTTTCCCTCGTCGAGCATCTTGTTGACGCCGCTGCAGATCCTTTGCAGGTGAGCGCGATAAACCTCGGAGGGCCCGTACAGAGCGGCCAGGAAATCGCAGTCGGCGAAGTGATTGAAGACGTGGTTGACGCGCGAGTGGCTCTTGGCCGTCAGGTGGCGTTTGATGGCCTGGTGCAGCAGTTCGCGGCAGTCGTTCAACAGGGCGCTCATGACGCGGCGGTCAAAGGTGAAGTCAATTTGGTGGAAGCTGACCGCCGTCATGGCCAGCGTGTGGACTTTCTTCCTGCGAGGCAAGAAAAAAAAAAAAAGACGGGCTGTCAGTCTCCAGTCCTGACACGGTCACATCACTTGGTTAAAAATAGAATCCGCTGCCTTGTTGTTTTCTTTATCAAACTTTGGACACCGACAGTAAGCATCGATGCTAGAAAACAATTTCCTTTGTCTCCCCGACATCATTCAGCTTCCACGTTTCTGCAAAAGACTTTCAACGTGATGCTGGAGTCTGTCCTGGATTAGTCATCCATCGATGGAAAATGTATAGAATCATGTACTCTATTTTGCACTTTTCATGAAAACAGGTGGACTGCACTTCTCAAGCGCTGAACTGATCAAGACACCACATCCATTGACGAAACACACACGCACACACGCGCGCACACACACACACACACACACACACACACACACACACACACACACACACACACACATACACATTCTTCATATTTATTTCAAAGGGGACAATGCACAACATTGTACTATGTAAATGCCTCCGAGTTAGCTAAATGAAGCTAATTGTTATCATTAGTACTTTGGGGCAGATGTAAAAGCCAACCTACAACAAAAAGCATTAAAATCAAACATCACTTTACAAAAATACTCAATAGTATTGCAAAAAAATAGATATTTTATGTACAAATGATAGCCCTCTTCGGCCACTGTCTATATCAAGTCCAGCCATCGACCAAAACAAATGATTTTGCTTTATTATTTGGGGGGGGGGGGGTCCCGAATTGCATTCCACTAGATTTTCGATTCGGTTTCAATTAATTTTTCAGTGCTATTCCCGACCGACTCAACTACAACACATGAGAAGCCGTGATACAGAAAGACCAGAGAGCCTTCAAGAAGACGCCTTCTCCTCCAAAAGATTTTTATTCCGTCTTGAAAGCCTGGATGAGGCCTCAAACTTCTTAAAACCTAATAAAAAGAAAATTGAAATAATTGTGTTGAGTCCCATTGGACCCTGTTGGGCCCCGCCCCCTTTGACTTTTGAGTAAGCCGGTCCTCCCTTAAATGACTCCGGTTGGTCGAAGATGCCGCCGCTCGCCTCTTAACTGGCACACCGAAAAGGGAAGGTATCACATTTGTTCTCTCCCCAGCAGCTTCTGTGCAAAGATGTTTATGTTCTTCCTCTTCTTTGAGAGTCCAGTAAACCGCACACCTGAGACTGTGCTCTCCTTTCCCACATGGGAAGGACACTAATGTAAATAAGTGGAGTTTTATAATCACTTAAAAAAAAAGCAACATAGCAGGGATGCCAACGGTGAACCCCGATATAGCGGAAAAACAATGTTCTTACGCAACCAAGCGTCCTGACTTGCTGGATAACGACTGCACAAACAAGTTGAGTATGTTTTGGGTAGGGGGCACATAGTTCCTGTTTGATTAAATGAGAGGACGATGAAGTCAAGACAAAAAGCATCTGCTCGGGCTACGGGCAAAACAATGGCAGTACGGCCGAGCGCGTCAATAGGATACACGCTATCGTGGTTTCCTTGCTCCATTTACGGATAAGCCCGTTGGCGTATCACGACCTGCTTGCTGATTTGGATGTGGACTCAAAAGACTGGCTCAAGACCTGGAAAAGTTTGGCTTGGCAAGATAAGTGATTGGACAATACCGTCTACGTATGGGCCTGCTTTCCTGCTTCTGCTTGGCATGCTTTGAACAATAAATAAGAGTACAATGTGATTTTAGTCCATCTTTTATTTTACATTGATCGCACTTCATTTTATGCAATACAGTACTGTATTGTAACTGGAATGTTCCATTTTGAGGGATCTCCGATAGCGCTGCAACTAACAGTTATTATAATCGCTGATGAATCTATTATTTTGTCAATCGATGAATGGAATATAAAATTTGACTCCAAAGTGACAGTGCAGAAAATGCACGAACATATCCAGTATTAAGATTCAGTTACTGGTTTGGTGGGTAACATTTCCGAGAAAAAGCTCGAATGTTAATGATTGTTTTGCAAACGAAAAGCAGATGTTTGCAAATTTTGATTTTGATTCAACCCGAAGGTAGTCTGCTTCCGTGACGACCTACAGAAATTGGATTGACCGTAGTGAAGCAGAGATTCAGAAGATTTCAACCATTTTAAATTCAACAAGACCTCTTAACAATTAATCGCTTATTGAACCATTGATTACTTTGATAATTAATTAGTTGCCAATTAATCGCTGTACCTGTCATCTCCTTTCTATTCACATTAATATTCTGTTCACTGTGTTAATTATGGCCTTGCTCCAGACTAACTTTAATTTTTTTTTTTAAACTAGGAGCACAATTGCGCCTAACCTGAAATTTTTCGGGCGCACACCGGAAATCAACTCATGAAGTAATTATTCACATTTCCACTCATTTTCACTACATGAGTGATAAGGGTGGAGCATACGTTTGTCAGCAACAAGAAATATTCAATTTAAAAAAAAAAATGAATTACTGGACACATTTACCGGTCGCACATGCACAAGTAGATTAAAAAAAAATAAAAAAAACTTTCTCAAATTAATGTGGCAAATTGCCCAATGTAGGGGCAGTCTGAGCCCTGTATGATTCTGCGTGTTGTGTTTAATATAACTAACTTCATACCATGGTTGTATTCTTTTTTTTATTATAAGACTTTTTAACATAAGTGCAAGGAGTAGAGGCTAACTTTGCTGCATATACAGCACATTTATTAAAGTGCATTGTCCCTATGCCATAAATCAATACATAAGATAGTAACACACTCTTAAACGTATTCATCAAGTGCTGAGCGATCTTTGGTGCCCACCTGAAATTCTCCACAAGGATCAGCTCCTCGCCACTGAACTGGTTGTTCCTGTAGAGTCTGAGCCCTGTATGATTCTGCGTGTTGTGTTTAATATAACTAACTTCATACCATGGTTGTATTCTTTTTTTTATTATAAGACTTTTTAACATAAGTGCAAGGAGTAGAGGCTAACTTTGCTGCATATACAGCACATTTATTAAAGTGCATTGTCCCTATGCCATAAATCAATACATAATTAAAACATATGTGAATAGTACTGTGACTATTGTATTATATTGCACTTAATTATTGACCTTATCCATGTTTGTATTTATATTGCACTTAATTGAACTGTGTTTTCTTTTCTCTTCTTTCTACCCACAATCTTGCTGCTGAAGGCTGTAAATTTCCCCAGTGTGGGACAAATAAAGGATATCTAATCTAATAATATCGTAACACACGCTGAAATGTATTCATCAAGTGCTGAGCGATCTTTGGTGCCCACCTGAAATTCTCCACAAGGATCAGCTCCTCGCCACTGAACTGGTTGTTCCTGTAGAGCACACCCAACTTCACCACCATTTTGATCAGGTTCTTGATGATCTTCTGGGACTCTTTGCGGTTGCGGGTGTACTCCTTCGTGACCCGGTAGAGCTCGTCCAACACTTCGCTGCTGGTATCGTCGATGAAAAGGTTCGCCATGCTCTTGGTGGCCATCTTGCTCATCAGTTTCTTCTGCGCCTGCAGGGCCAAGCTCTTTGTGCTGAAGGAGTCCATGATCGACGCTGTGGGCAAGAGAGGACGGTTAAATTAAATGGTTACAAGCTATACATGCATTCGATACAATCGGCCGACGACATTTCCTGGCTCAGTTAGAATCGGTAGTTAACTCATTCACTCCCAAAGACGTTTTTAAATGTCTTTTCAGACTTGGTCTAGAATTGGCTGGTACTGAATGAGTTAAACAGTCCATTTCTTCATGCGGCAAGTTGTGAGAAAAACAAAAATACAAAATTGCGACCTTTGTAAAAACTTGCCATTTTACCACACTGTGCGGAAAAAGAACAGAAGATTTAAGGCTCTCTCGTGCAAGGGTCTCCAACCACCGGTCTGTGGAACTTGCCATTTTACCACACTGTGCGGAAAAAGAACAAAAGATTTAAGGCTCTCTAGTGCAAGGGTCTCCAACCACCAGTCCGTAGACCTTTACCGGGGTGAAATCCACCCGTTTTCGTCCATGTCAGGAGCAGCCATTTTGCCACTCGCTGGCGACCAATAATGACATCACAGTTGCTTACGGCTCCAGTAACCAGCAATCGCTGCTCACCTTGTTTTTTGGGTTTGGTCATGTGACGTTCGCAAGCTGAACTGACTTTCCCTTACGGTCTCCCCAAGTCCGCTGAAGACTAACGGTCTAGGTATCACCTCGAGTATTTCTTAGACTGCGTGAAAATATTGAGAGAAGATTGCTATAGGAATGTGAATTTGTGGGAAATCCACCGTTTAGTGCCATCTAAAACAAACACAAACTACTTTGAAACGCGACTGAGTAAACTGATCACTCATTTTCCTCCTTGTTGCTCAAAGAAATGTCGTCCAATCCCCATCCCCGAAGAGAAATGTGCTCATCGCAAAGGAAAGAGGAACTGTGCCGAGTGCTATAAAATGGGTCTCGAGAATTGCAGCGTGTGAGGCCGATGCAAATAAAACGCCGCATTAAGCGCCGGGCCGAAATCTTTCGTCTTTATAAGATAATGAGCAGTGACAGCTTTCAAATGAGACCCCGCCACCTTGTGGCTGGTGGCTTACAAGCTAGTTAGAGAAGAAGTCATCATAATGCATGTGGACATCTCATCTCCTGAACACACTCGGAGGCCCGCATGCGCTTAAGGGGGAACTTAGCAGGAGACAGAAGCGTCACTCATTCTCTGTTGCTCGATTCATGTATGATGCTACTTGAGCGGCTGCTACACGCGGCTCAAAAATAGCGAGGCTGGGAAATTGTGAGGGTCAGGGCGTCTGCCAGCATCCACAGTCACCACTCCCCCCACCCCTCCTCTCCTCTCCATCGCCCAAATCAAATGAGTCGGCTGCCCTCATCATGCCGGCAGCTCTGACTCAAAGCGTTCCGTGGGTCATCCCTTCAGGTTTGTACATTCTGTTTGTGAAAAATAAAATGAATCTGTTTCCCTGTGAACTCCCTCTCTCACCCGCACAGATCTCAGAGGATGGTACACGAAAATAAACAGGCAACCAAAACCCTTTTTTACCCCCCGAAGGGCTTTTCAATGTCAGCACAAAGAGAATGAATAAAAAGGTGTGCAATTCTCCTGTATGTGGAAGTCCACAGCTGCCTTCAGATGGCCCCAAAATAAAGAAAACCAGTCCGTTTCAGTTTTGGTATGAGGACGATGACTACCCGGGACTTCACAACATCAGCTGGTCGTAGTCAGGGTCCAAATCTGTGTCATTATGACGAAACAACGTTTCAAGGTTACGAATGGCTCGCAATGAACTAGTCTTTGCACAAGAGGGCACGCTCAGTTCCCACCGTTTTACCGCGTTGCAAACGTCTCATGCCCAAACCCGGGAAAACAGGCGAGCTGTAACATTGGAAAGGCAGCAAGCCCGTGGCCACTTTGACATCAATTGCCGTTGAGAGCAGCCAGCAGTAGTGCATTAAATGTCAGCCTCCTTGGAAGGCTTGGATTAGCCTTCTTCATTCTTATTCCACAAACACAAATACTGTGTTTAGACTTGTGGTGCCACGTAGCAAAAACTATTGCAAAGAACATTTTTGACTCTTGGCTATATTATTACTTTGGATGGATGAGGAATGACACCAGGGATGAGTATCGGGCCCCTTATTTCTATGTATTGAGTGTTCACAAAGGCTGACGATACCAGTCACCGATGTGCCATCTTGTGGCTGTTCTACGAGGATGTCATCACATTAATGGCTGACAGACCGTTTCTTTTTTCGTTTGTTTTTGTGTGAAATGTGTCTTTAGCCATTCTAATATGACCATTCGGATGCAATTTCTTTCAGTACATTTTTATAAGATTTATCCTAATGCTTCGAGTGAATTATTAGTGTGTAGCTACCAAAATGGATCTGTTCGTTTGCTAACTCTATTTGGGTGGTATGATGACTTTTTGCATGACAGTATTTTAGGCATATAGCGACTTAACACATTTACCTGCTTTTAGCGACGAACAAAAATGATGTTTTTCTTATTCTATTCATTAATAAGGTCTATTTTTCCTGTTGAATGCTGCACAGGCAACACAGACACTTTCACTTGTGTCTATTACACAGAGTGCTATATTCATTTGTTGCCCACTTTTTTTTGGACTTAAATTTACCTTTATTTTGTAAAATTTAAGCTAATTTTCCTCTGGATGATTTATTTTATGGTATTTTACTTTTAATAGATTCAATAGTTTTACTGATTTAGGATAGGTAAAAAAAAAAAACAGTCTCAGTTACAATTTGAGAACAACAAACATTTGAGTTACAAGCGCAGTCATGAATCAAATAGAAGTCACAAGTCAAGGTAGCAGTGTAAAAGTACATTTGCCAACAGCACCGTCGACAATGTTACCGTCAGTTTTGGGCTCACATCGGAGAATCGTGATCTTGACTGGGATTCCTTGGAAGCAAGGCATTGCGCCAAAGTGTTAATGTGCAGCTTTGCGTGCAACGGCAAAGACAAACAGCAAAGGCGAAGAAGTTAAAGAAACATCCTTGGCCTCCCTGGGGCCAAAGATGTAGAACAGGCTCCGATCGAATATGCCTTGACATGCGTCGACGGGAGCCACGGCTTAAGCGGCAATGATTTGAGTCGATATTGGAGTCATACACAAGCCCTCCACATGGATGTCTTTCGAAATTCCCAACAATTCTCCATCCACGTGCATGTTTGAGACCAATTACAGCCAAAATGAGATGTCGATTGTGATTTATTTATTTTAACTCAAGTAGTTCCCTATATTAGATAGTACTGCTTCGGTGTGACTTTCACTCCCTCTTTCTCACTGCAATGCCTCTCCAAGAATATCAATAAGACTCCTTGGAGAGTGTCAGCAGGATGCTTCCCAGGGAGGAAGACACGAGGGGAAGAGTTTTTTGCTAGAGAGGAGGGCTTGAACGCTACTGCCGGTGGAGTCAGGTGCGACATATCAATTGTAAGCCAGCATGAGGGAAACCTAGGTGTTCAACGAGGGGTCATTTATATACAGACCCCCGCCGAATCGACTTTCACATCTCTCCTTTCTCTTTGCATCTGCGCGTTGAAGATTATCTAGCACCTCAGCGTCGGGCTGCACTTGTTACCGGATATCCTTGCACTGATGCAATGTGTGTGAAACAGATAACAAGGAGGAAGCTAATGATCCGACGGGACATAAAAAAACACAACCCCCCCCCCCTCCCCCCCGCCAACAACAACAACAAAAAACAACAACACTGAATTCGCATTCATTATGCACGATAAGTCACGATCCCCTCTCTTTAATGACACAAGTGGAGTCACTTTGCGGCACACTTAGACCAAGTATTAACCTCATCGCCGCAGCCTTCCTGAAGGATGAATCACCCGTGTCACAAAGCGCGATAATGGATCATGTTTGCACAACCTCGTCTCTTAAGATTCACATTGCTCCGTTTCATGCGCCCTCGCCAGGGACTGCTGTCATCTAAAGCTGTCAACTCGGTGTAGCTTGTTGATGAGCAAAAGGGGGAAAAAAAAAAAAAAAAACGATGAGGAAAGGAGGACATAACCACAAATACAAACACTTTCAACCTAAGAGTGTTGTACGTCATGTCCCATCTTGCGAGGATGGAATATGATCCAATATGGCTTTTGCCTCCCTTCATCTATTGCCCTACGGAGAGAAAAATGAAGACTTCACAGGGGGAAGAAAAAAAAAAAACTATTCCCCACGGGACAAGAGCTCAGAATGATGAAAAGGCTTTGGATGGAGGACGTTTCCTGGTGACATACTGGAGCAGCATGACTGTGTTTCAGGCCAAATTCAGACATCTATCCTCTTACAATGTGCGTGAACCTGACGCGCTGGCCACGGTGTCCCCCTGAAAATGTATCAACAGTGTCCCCACATTGTCATCACAATGGCTCAACAGCGTGTCCACGTTTCCACTTTATCTCGACGACGTCCATCACAAGATCTCGACAGTATCCCCGCCATGTCCCCAAAACGTCTCAACGGTGCACCCGCTAATGCCCCTACAGTGTTTGCATCGTCTCTTCTTTGTATTTCTACATTGTATCCACCACGTCGACACAGAGTTCCACCGTGAGCAAACGAGACACGGTGGATACGCTATGAGGACGCCGTCTCCGTGATTTCCTCACTCTGTCCCCACACTTGGCACTCTGCTAATCAGCAGACAGGAACACCTTTCCTTCACCTTTGTGGACAACGTCATCGGGTCAAAGCGAGATGAAAACGTACTTCCTTTTTTGAGCCGTACAGTTGAAAATGTAACAGAGTTAACTTTTCCTAACCGATGTCGTCGTGCGATGGCAAACGTCGCCGATGTGAGTCTCTTGTGTGCCGTCTGTTTTTTTTTCCTCGCTCATTCCAAGTTTTATCTCTGCGAGGGATACCACAATTTGATACTTGGTGTTCACAGCTGTTTTTCTTCTAGATAGTGACATGACGAATACAATTGTTGGAGGCATGTACACACTGCTCATGTTCTGTAAAGCTGTACATGTATTAACTCATTCAATTCCAGCCATTTTCACTGGAGCAACCCCCTCAATCCCAGCGTTTTATTGAATTTTGACTGATCTTGCAAGGCCCACAGAATATTTGGTTCGAATGCCATATAAACAACCAAAATAAAGTTTGGACTCTCTTCTTTCAGCAGAAAAAAAAAATTGTTTCTATCTTTTTCCATTCTTCAGCAATCGGCATTACAAAATGGCTAAGTTTCATGAAAACGGCGATTCCTGGGCAAAAAAACAGAGAAAAAGAGTTTTTTTGTAAAAGCGTGCATTTCAAGCACGTGAGGCACCACTGCCACCTACTGGTCGTTTTTTTTTTACATGATTTACAATGCAAATGGCTTATTCTCATTCACAGATTGCATCAGACCCTCCTCCTCTCTATGACGCAAAAAAAGTACCCGGAGAAAACCCACGCAGGCACGAGGGAGAACATGCGAACTCCACACAGGAAGGCCGCAGCTGGAATCGAACTCGGTACCTCTGCGCTATGAGGTCGACACGCGAACCACTCGACAACCGGGAGGACAGACAGACACAAGAATCCAAAGCAGCCCTGAGTGTTCCTGTGTACTTTCACTGTTCCCACAAATGAGCGACATAAACATCTCCGCGTATCTTCGGTATGCCTTTTTTCCATAGCGCCATTACGTCCCCAATTTCGTTCTTCACGACACATCTACGTCTGTCTCCACTGGCAATTCCACTCCGTCTCTTTTTGTCCCAAAGTGTTTCCACTTTGTCCCTGCTGTCTCTATCACCGTGTCTCCCCCCCCCCACTTCATCCCCTCAGTGTTTCTTCACTCTACAATGTTTCTGCTATGCTTTCCCAATGTCTTGTTTATGTCACCATACTCCTCCCCTCGGTGACGCCACGATGTCTCAGTCCGCTTCAGTTTATTCAAAGGGCCTGTGCAGTGGCAGCAGAATTCAAAGGCCATTCCACTGCAAGATGGCGTAGACACTATACGCAGACGTCCCGGAATGATCATCCCAACCCACACTGTCGAAAATGGCAGGGAAACACAAACAGCAGGAGCCCGCAGATGCAGTCACGTACACAGTTAAAGAATAGCAGAAAACATGATTCACGGAAGTGATACCCGACCTCCTCCCACATGAGACGGGCTGTCTTGTGATAGTGCAGCAAACCGGAGTCGCAGCCTCGGACTCGCGCCCTCATCCAGGTGCAGACAGCTTGCTCAAGGGCTGTGAGAAAAGACGGGCTTACCGGTCAAGTGAGGCAAGAAAGAAGATTTCAAAAACAAATCAAAGGAAGTGATGCCAAAAACAACACGGCTTGTAAAGAGGAAAAAAAAACCCACTCTTGGCTGCGCATATTTTGGGACGAATGGATGTGAACAGGACGCGAATATGAACCACGAAGCAGAACAAGCATCTTGCGTTTGCGTCAGAAGCACTCGCTTGTCAGTCAGAAATCTACAGAGGTATGAAAAGGCGACGACAAAAGGGCAGAAAGTCTCCAGACGATGAAACGGAGGCTCAAAACCAACCGGCTTAGGGACTGAATCAATATGGAATGTTTCCCCTCCTGTGTTTTGCCACGACAAACACTCGGGGAGGGTTTGAAGGACTTTCCATGACGCTTTATGCTACGAGTGATTTGGTTGATTGCAGCAGAAAATGTCACGACTTGCAAGCTCTTGGGGGGGGAACTCTGGCTTGAAGTCCTGTCACGTGGAGCAGGGCACCGTGACCCTGGAAAGAGACATCAGTCCTTGAAGCAGGGAAGAGTGTCTTTAGGAGGATTTACTGCTCAAACATTCTCAAGAGTCATCAATCAGTTCAGAATTATGCACTCCATAAACACAAACAAGCCAATAACCAGCTGCTGACATCCGCTGTTTTTTTTTTCTGCTAACGGATGAATTCGGCATATTAAGGTCAGCTGAAATCTTTTTTTTAAATTTTTTTTTTAAACCCGGGTGTATCAAAATAAAATCACTCCTCTTTTGTTCGGCATCTTTTCAAAAACATGAAGGAACACCGCCGCGAACGGCCTGATAAATACAAAATAGCAGAACGTCAAGCAGCTCAACAGACGCACAATCACAATCAACGGGGAGCGGAGGCGGGCGGTATACGAAGGCACCGAGACACACGTTATTTCCATGTTGATTATTAAATTTAAATATCAAAGCCCTCGGGGGAAACACTTCAACAAGGGCCTAGCTGGGAAAACATGAGGCAATAATCAAATGAATTGTTGACAACTCGAATGATCTTTCAGCTGAAAAGGGCAGATTGACATTGATGGATCAAAAGAATTTTGCTGATTGGGGAATTGATTTTGAAGTCATTGTGTCCTTAAGGCAACTCGGTCAAAACGGAGTGGACGATTTGGCTGCAACCAGAATGAGCTAATTTGCTGTCTCAAGAAGCACGATGACGCTATATGAACGCTAAAGGTAAGCTGAGCTCCAGCCACAAAAAGTCACGACTCCTCTGGGGCAACATTATTCGGCCCAATACGCAGTGGCACTTAAACAGGAAATCAGAGCGAGTCTCCAATCCCATTTAAATTGCTTGAAGATTGATTTTTAATTTTCCCCACAGTTAGCCAGTGACCAGCGAGTTGGGCAAAGTATTGCTTAAGGATAGTAAAGAGCATAATTAGGCGACAGGGCATTGAACGATTTTGGATTACAACTTGAGCTGCACAAAAAGGGGGTTGTAAAAACGGACAATTTTGGATCTACTGAACGAAGACCAACACGGTTAAACTTTTGAATTCAAATTGATGGATTACTCGGAGGGAGAAGTGCAATGATTGGGAGCGCCGAGAGTGAGCCTGCATGTTTGGTCGTGATTAAAGTTCGACTGAGAAATCCTGAATGAGAAAACTCCCATCTACAAACTTCCGCCCCGGCGGCTGCATGACATAATCCCCCCCCTCCCCCGCCCCTCCCTCAGCTCGGAGAGAAACAATAGACAATCGCGCTAGTTATATAAAAGGTGCATCCGTGCTTTGTGTTCAAACGTAACAGCTGGAGATGAGGATGAGAGCCGGTTCGAAATTTCGTCTCTCGTCAACTTTGGTCACAGGCTTCTTTTCTCCGCGGATGCTGCGTTTTAACCGTCGCATTAACCAGGATGATATCCCGTGCATGCGTGCCCCAGTGCAACATTCATGCGATGACTTCAAAAGTTGCTCACGTGTGGGCACAGTTCGACATGCGTGATTTGACTGCCCGCTTTCTCATCTTCCCACGCAGTCTTGTCAAATCTTACGCCACCTGGCAGCCTCTCAATCAAACGCCGTCAGACCCCGTTGCCCTTTTTCACGATCCGTCACGTTCCCGTGAACAATCGATCATTAAAACAAAAAAGGCATATAATGGCTCGCTGATGAGTAATTCAGCGAGGCGATTTAGACCAAACTAGACCCAAGGGCAAGTGAGGGATGTCTGCTTGCAACAGGTGGATGCCAACATGTGAGGACCGGCAAACACGGCGCGTGACAGTGGCTGCAAGCGG
This sequence comes from Hippocampus comes, assembly GCF_001891065.2. Lineage (NCBI taxonomy): Eukaryota > Metazoa > Chordata > Actinopteri > Syngnathiformes > Syngnathidae > Hippocampus > Hippocampus comes. Next base: position 232,459 of record NW_017805335.1, on the reverse strand, counting down.
ATGCCCTTAATGTGGGAACATAAGTCACAAATACGCATGGATAATAAAAGCGCAATAGCCGAGGGTCAAAACAACATTGGCTGACATTTGTTCTTGCATTAAAATGCACACTCGAGGCTGATTTGCTCTACTGCAGAACAAACAGCGTACATTCTCCCTTCTTTGACTGCCAAGTCCGAGTTGGAACTACGCATTATTTCCATTCTAATAAGCAACAGTATAGCAGGCCTACCATTAATTGAATTCATACTGGTGCTGGAGTAATGATTGATGTCTGGGCCAATGACATTTTAATTAAGGCCACCGCAGAAGCCAGTCACATAAATGACTAATTTTACCTCACCTCCAGCCCACCCGGCCTAATTTGTTAAGTTGGTTAATAGAACAGCAAGGAGTGCTTTCACGGGACCAGCACAGAAAGGTCACACTGCTGTTATGCCTCGCCACTCTTGTCGAAATTAGTCACTGGCATGACTCATCAACTATGTATTACTGACGTTGTATATATCATGTGGCTTTTGATCCACTTGAGCACAGGTGTCAAAGTCAAGGGCCGGGGGCCAGATCTGGCCCGCCACATCATTTTATGCGGCCCGCGAAAGCAAATCAAACATGGCAACTTCCATAAGGCTTGCTAAAATATGTACCAAAATTTCAAATTCTCATATGTAATAAAGAATACAGATATTGTAAACATTTTCTTGTTGCCAAACACCCCATGACAGTAACTTAAACAATAGTTCAATAAATTGTTATTCTTGACTTCTTTGTATGATTTCAGTCATAATGGCCCTCCAACGGAAATGGTAAGTAAAATATGGCCCGTGACGAAAATGGGTTTGACACCCCATGCATTTGAGTGTCTGGAAGGAATCGGCAGGGGGCGCAAATTCAGATCAAACTTGCATGACGCCCCAACCTATTGAATTAGGAGATTGGTGTGGAAGCACTGAGAACGTTTTACACTGCTGCACTGTCTGTATTTTAACCCCAACTAGAATGATTATGCCAGCATTTTGTTTTGTTAATGTTGGCTTTTAAATTTGAACATATCGGGTCTAGGCTCATGGCCTCGGGCTACACTACTTTCATGAGCGCCGTGATTTTTCTCCTGCTTAAATAGGGCAATAAATGTTTATTTGTTCAAGTGACTTGTCGGAATATCATTTCTTCTTGGAAGAAAAAAAAATGTTTGCCATTCAGTGCCTTCTGAAAGAATTGCAAAAGAGATTTACTGATAATTACGCCTCGGATAATCCATTTCGGAAACTTGTCCTCAATTGCCCTAATACAGAACCAACACGACAGCTGGATTTGCGATAATACAGCCGTGAAATCTCGCAAATATCACTTGTCAAAGCTTCAAACTGATGACTAGAGCAGTTCACATCCTTAATGAAGATAGCAAGAGCTATGACTGTGTGGCAAATGAATGCCTTCAGAGAGATAAGGGTGGATGTTGCCATCGCGGCAGTTTCATCAGAACTGAACAATATTCAAAGATAGGCAGAGAACAGCACTGAAGGCCATTCTCGTCCGAAAATAAGTTTCACTCACTCGCAAAATAATCAATTCTCAATGAATGTCTTTTGGAATAATAGTTTCCAATGGCTTTGAATAGCAAATAAATTGATATTATCACTTCTGTTAACACCTTCGAGTCCCACTGCTGCTGTGTAAACAAGGACAAGCAGAACCAGTCCGAGCAGCTCATGAAAAAGCCACTGTTGAGAAAATTCTGTTCCAAGCGGTCACGTTTGTACGAGCACGGCGGTGACATTTTGATACGTTTGTCGAAAACAAGCGTGATGGAGGACCAACCTCCATCTCTTACTGGTTGTGCTTGAAACAATGCCGTGGCCACTGAGTGAGGGAGTGTTGTGGATTTCCAAGGAAACTGGAAGCCAGCTGCTGAACTTAACAAGCTAGCAAAACTGGGTCAAACGCCTTTACTTGTCAGCTCAATAAGTTACACCTCGGACTGCACTTAGCTCCAGCAACAATATCTCAAATGTTACGACCACAGCACTTTCACGCATTGCTTTTAATGATAATAATACCACCACATGGGAGCAGTATGGTGGCGCGACTTTATTGTCCTGTTCCTAAAGTCGCACAGAGGGGAGCATCATCAGTTATTCAGAGGAGACCCACCAACCACCGGCTTTTGTTTAGACTTAAGGGCTCATTATTGCACGTCATTATTTAGCGTCTTCCAGAATGATGTTGGAAGCCGAACCAGGAGGAAGCTCCAACGCAAATCTAAAAATGAATATTGGTCAAGAAAAAAAAGCTCATTAAAACGCGTCCATGGATGAAATATAAAATAAGCAGATTAATTGCACTTTTGCTGGACCGCACTCCACTTTTATCATTTCAAAGTGTCATGGAAGTAATGACAAATGGACACTTTTATTTGAGCCTTGCCAGTTAAATTAACAACTTTAGCTTACGTAAACTAAATAAATAAAATCATCACTGTTTTGTGCTGTTCAACAGCTCAAAGCCTGTCAATCATGATCATAATTATGTTTATGTAAACTATGCTTTTTTTTTTTTGCAAACACGGCAATGCAAATGTTACCAAATTTGCTCAATCGACAGGAAAACGAACAATTAATTGATACATTTTTGAATGGAATATGAGAATGCCTCTATCTAAGTCCTCCGCTGTTTCAATGCTAATGTTGTATCAAGCAAAATAACGCTCCATGGATGTAGCTCAACTTCCTTCTTTTTACAACAAACTAGTTGAGAGTGAATCAACAGCACCTTTACTGGTTGTAACCTAAAAGCGCATTCTATTTTGCTTAAAGGGGAAGTCAACCCCAAAATTTTCTTGACAATGCTATGATCAGTGCAGCCCCACTAGTCTAAACACGACATTGTGACTAATATTGCATTGTGGAATATGAGTTAAGCAGAAAAATCCACCCATTTTTGTCCATCTGAGGGGCTGCACTTGCTGTTGACGGAAAATGACATCACAGTTGCGCTCAGTTCTGGGAACAACCAATCATGGCTCAGCTTCAGAAAACAGGTGAGCTGTGATTGGTCATTACCTGAGGCCTCAGCTACTGTAATGTTATTTTCATTTGACAGAAAGTGGCAAAATGGCCACCCCCTGAGATGGCGAAAAACGGGTGGATTTAGTTTGTAAAAACAATCCATTGATTGGTTATCAGCTCATCGCTAAGCTAAAGAACTACCGGTAAATGAACTCTCTTGAAACCAAAGTCTCCCAAATGTGTAAGACTAGGGGACTGGAACACGGGCTTTTGGGCCATTTGTTCCTCTGTGACTGCTTTCAAATTGTTGACTCCTATTTTGGCTATCGATGTTGAAATGAGTTTCTCGAACTCTTGTGACATTTGCTTCCACCTTGTGCCTGGTTGACCATTTTAGCAAACAAAGACTCAAAAAGAAAACCGAAGAAATTGAAACAGCTGCAGTGAAACTCCCCACTGTTTAAAGCTCTGATGCTAACAAGAAGTCCAAAACCTCAATCCAAAGTCACCATTCATCAGACATGTCTGTGGAGGCTGTGCAAGATAACGTAGACTGCAAGTTGCCCAGACCCTCAGGCTGCACAGTGAGGCCATTCATCCACACTTGAGCCTTGTTCTGGCGCAAAGCTTTACATTGTAAACACTGCAATGTGTTACAAAACATATCAGTGTTTTCAAAACATATGTCTGAGCCTTTTAGTCTCATGCCCCGTTCACACGTTTCTTTGCGACCGGTAAAACGGTTAGCAAACGTTTTTTGCGACCTTGAACAAACCTTAAAAAAAAAAAAAAACAGAAAAAAACAACAGCAACATTCTCTGCGGTCGCAAACACCCGCAAATTTTCGGGCTTCAGTGGACACGCAGTTAATTAGCCGGCCTGCAGCAGCAATAAGGCTCATTCGAAACTCGTCTTTTTCTGCATTTCCTCCACTTCCTGTGAGTTCCTCGCAACATCTAATGCGAAACATCATGGCCTGGTGCAATAGAAAATACGCATCCTCTCTCTGTGCCATCCAGTCCTGACAGTCTGAGTCATCCATTGTCTGAAATATTGGGCCCCAAACCTGTACATAGTAAATGTAAAATATGGCAAAGCTTTTGACAGACATGCTGTTTTATTTTGAAAAACAACGAACACAAGAAGGTGGGCCAATCTTGACGCAAACTCCCTCATCACTTGGCAGTTTCACTTTCCACCCACCCCGCTATATTTCCCAATTTTTGACAGACATGCTGTTTTATTTTGAAAAACAACAAACACAAGAAGGTGGGCCAATCTTGAAGCAAACTCCCTCACTTGGCAGTTTCACTTTCCACCCGCCCCGCTTTATTTCCCAACAACACAAAAATACATGACATCTGTCCCCAGAATTTTCTATCCAGAACTATATATCAAGACTGTCACACGTTTATTAGGCATTCATGTTCAAACTGCACCATGGAAATAACCAAATCTAGTATCTCCCTAGGATATGCAATTCCTTTAGAAATTACATGCAAATACTGAAAAATGAGCAACCTAAAGGAAAAAGAGACAATTGAATTGGGGACAACAAGATATCAGTCCCACATATGAGGCAAATACGCCTCTGGCTGCAAGCGAGCGTTATGATGTTGTTTCCTCATCTGACCACTTTGAGTCCTTCAAAGACATCAGGCTAAACACTTTTTGTTTGGGGTCTCTGAAATCCAACCATTAACCAAAAATGCTTGATTCTTAGCATTCATCCGAAATAAGTTGTTTTTTTTCCGTGGGGTTCTCACGAATCACACAGTTTGCTTTTTTAGTCCTCATGTGATAAAAGGTTTTCGACTCACAACAGCAGCAGCATTTCGATGAATGCTGTCAGCCCTTCCTGAAGTTGTGTTTTGTGACTCACACTCTCAGCATTCACCCCAAAAATGTTGAAACCAAAGGACTGGTGTGATAGTGGCAAGTCACACAATCAAATTAAATTTGCACAACAACTTGACTGTCAACCTTCACACAATCAAAACTTTTGACTCACAACAACATTGGCATCTAAGCTTGAGCATGAACATTTGACTAAATCATTCTTTATGCCACACAACAGCAACTGATGAATGCTGGTGAATGTTTGACTCTCAGGAATTCGTTCACAAGATTTTATTCCACCCGTCATTGGCAAGAATCTTGAATTCTCTGCATTCACAAACATTGTACACACTTCTAAGCATGACATCTAATGTAAACAAAATGTAGGGTGGAAACTTGGCTCTTTCAGCATTCACAGAGTTAACTCACAGGAGGTTTTGGCGTACCACCAATGTAGCGTAAATGCTTGCCTCTCAGCATTCAAACAAGTCTGACCTTTGCGTCTGCAATGTAGTAAAACGCGGTTGAGCGTCAGGTTCGGTGGCACTTGGCTTTCATGTTCTGGTCGATATGTTAACAAGCCATGCGTTAATCGTACTAAAAAAGACGTCACAAAACACAACTACGCCCCCGATTAAATTGCTCGACCGTGTGAGGAGTGGGCTTCATCTGACAGCGGTTAACTTTTGACGACCCCCGACCAACAAAGGCGAGCCTTTTCAGTCTGTTGATGAAATGTTTCATTAAAAGCCGCTCGACCATTAAACGTTCGAGACTAGGGGCTCACCTTGCTCTCTCTCCACACTGGAGCGGTCAGAGGGACACAAGCCAAACTTATCTCAACTCTATCTGGTCTTCATCGCTCTCGGCAAAGCGGAGAACCGTGTTTCACAGCATGTTTGCCCGCCTTTGGCTTGTTGTCTCTCGGCTTGATGTCGTCTCGGTTGCTCCTTTTCCGCTTCTCTATAGCCGTGTGCCAAACACAGTTGCGTGAATTATTCAGAGTGTTTTCTTCCCTCGGCCGCAAGTCAGCTCGGTTGCCAGAGCTCGTTTAGTTGTAACCCGATTCCTGCTTGTAAGGAAAAAAAAAGTTTCAAACTTGAGGGGAGACCTGGACCTGGGCAGATTGATGTGGTTTTCGGCCAATAGAGGCGCAACAAGAGCGTCAGTAAGGCCCAATCAGGCCCAAAGAAAGGAGCATTGATGGTCAAGCGGATCCCTGCCCCCATGGAGGTTTCCAGCAATTATCAGGGTCCCGGTCCCAAAGCTGGAAATTTCCCAGAGGAAACGGGACGAAGGGAACAATGAGCAGGAACCGGGAGAAGGGACTTTTCCATTCACACACAATTTGTATTAAACATATGTTTATATTTTGTGTCTTTCGATCAGCTGACTAAAAAAAAAAAAAAAGGTGACCCTGTATTGGTACTTGAAATAAATATTGCCCAAGTACAGTTCAGTTGTATTTAACTTTTAAGTGCAATAAATTAGCATTTCATTTTTAACAACTGTTTGCTCTTCAACATTCTTATGTCCTAGTTTTAGTTTTCTTACATGCAATACATTTGATCTAAATCATTTTCGCGCAATTTTGTTTTCCTATATTTCTGCACAGTGTTAAGAATTTTTTCACCTTCTGTTCAAAACTAGCTCTCCATTATAAACATGATAACAATCAGATGAAGGGCAATTATCGAATATAGTAGTGTGGTTATTTGGTTCGAGACACAGAAAATTCGTAGATGATTTACATGAAAACGGATTGGGATGGGTTATGGTGATAAATGAAATAGCCAAAATATTTTTTAAATTGTTGTAGTGGATACAGTACTGTTTTTTTTTTTTTATACATGCACTGAAAAATGTATTATCAAAGTGAAATATAATAAGAACATGTATTTTGCACATATGCTTGTATTCTGCCCATAAATGGCATTTTTATCATACATGTGGTTCGGAAGTGCGCGATCCTATGTGGCACCGGTGGTTGCACTGATAATATTGCACTTTATTAAAAAAATAAAATAAAAATAAAAACATTTAAGCCATTGTTTCATTTTAAGTGTCTTTAAATCTGTTTCTATTTCTGCAAATGATAATCAAAAGATGTATTATATATTTTATAAATACATAAGCAACAACTAAAATGGTTTCAAATAAAACGTTATTTGCTTTTTGTACCCAATGGGAACCAAACAACGCCTAAGGTAAGTGCCAAATTGTGATTTTTGACCTACAATTACACCAATAACGATAACACATTCTTATGCTTGTGGCCTATAATGAAGACAAGTTTGAAGCCCCTGATCTAGGAGACTAGCTGCTTATACAGATACAAGGCTCCTTGAATAATATTCAACAATTTATAACCTTTCTGGCATCCCTATCAAAAAGTCAAATAATAAGTAAACAAAAATATTTAAAACTGAATTGTGAATCGGGAGGTTGTATTAACATGCTATGTCAATCTATAATAAGAGGTGGCAAAGTACTCACACTCTATACTTAGTGGAAGTACAGCTTCAACTCCTTTAATTATTTAAAAATTTAAAAAAAGTACAGACTCTGAAATGTATGTGTCCAAATAAAAATGTGAATTATACTGTAGGCAATACCCATTTTGCTAACTGGGCACAAGAACATGAAAAAAAATAAAATAACTACTCTTTTATGAATTTTCATGGTGCTCATGCAGAGAAGAAAAAAGGCTAGGCTCAAGCTTTTATATTGTCAAAATGTATTCCCACAGCCTAGCGGACATTGTGAGTTGGCAAACAAAAAAATGCAAAATAAGTTCATGAGAAGTCTTGTATGTTTTTTTTGGGGGGGGGAGGTCAGATTAAATGGAGAAGTTTTGATCAGGCAGACACTGGTGGTTTTTAGGTTGGCTCAAGACACATATACACAACAAATTATTCTTGCTGACAACATCAAACAATTGTCTTCAGTAAGGGGAAGGATGGGGAATAGCTTGTTTCTGCAAATTTGTTGCACCATCGTCATTGATAGTCCTCGGTTAATGTTCCTTCATATCGTTACTCTACAACTCAGCTCAACTCAAAAACAAAGTGCTCTACATAAATAAAAATCAGGCATGAAACATTTTAAAACAATAACACCAACAAAGATAAAACCAAACACAACAAAAAAATAATAGTCCTTATAATTATTATGATACCAAAATAGTAATAATGCAAATCATTATAATAAATGACGTGCTACATTTTAGCAAAAATATACCTCTTTCAAAAGATGAAACAGCAGCAGTGTCTCTTCTGGCCAAAGGGCCATTTGATGTTATTTTGTGGCCGCAGCAGTGTCTCTTCTGGCCAAAGGGCCATTTGATATTATTATATATGTTATTTTGTGGCTCCCCTACTTGACATCAAAGTTCAATGTTGGCGCAATCCACACTTTTTTTAAGTGTGTCATTGTCCTGGGGGTTTTGTGTGTATGTGTTATTTGTTTTAAATCACTTAATTGCTGTCATAGTTCATGTTAATAAGAGCTTTTGGTGAAACGTAATTCTAAAGTGACACCAATTGGAAAGTAATGATAGATATCCGGTCACCCAGTCCCAGTTGCCGGTATGTGTTTTTCAAAACCTGCCGCGAAGAGAAAGGTTGGCAACTAGAACGGCCAATTTGAAGAAAGACTTGAATGCACGGAGAAAGTTGTGGCGCTCAAGAAATCAAACGTCATCATCAGCGGCTTTTTGGTGATCGCAAGTTACAAGTTCTCAATCAATCAATCAATCAATCAATCAAACAATGGATATTGCCCTTTTACGTCATGTAGGAAGATAAAAAAGTAAAAAGTACAAATTTAACAAAGTAACGTTTAGAAAGTACCAACTGTAGGGAGTGAAATTCCCACCACTGTGTTAGTGTCTATACGACAAATAGTTTATTGAAAGTGTCTAGTATGCCACATGAAAGCATCATCCAAAAGAAGGAAATACATTCATATGACTGAATATAACCTGTCATTCCTGTGTGTGAATGTGTTGACATGCCCCGTGTAGAATTTGAGTGGCAGCTGCCACTTGAATAGGTCCCCTCTTATACTTCACCAATCACAGAATGTCGCCAGCCACGCCCACATGAAAATGCCCATTGTCATCACCATCCAGATGTTAAACTTGATTTGCCCCGCCCTCTACTCAATGGTCACATTACTGAAAACAATAAAGCGAGCGAGAGAACATGAGGAGGAACCGCTTTTGTTGGGATAGTTGTTTTTTTTCCCTTTGGCTACTATGATTGAAATTCAAAATGTGAATTTTAAAAGTTGTTAAAATGGACAGAGAGGATGTTTTTAATGCCTAGAACTCCATCCCACACAAAGTGCAATTCACAGCCAGGAAGTGACGTACTTGTGCTACGTGTCAGGAAGCAGCGTTGTGTTCAACATGGCGGCGCAACAGACTGATGTTGACGAGCTGTTCGATGTGAAAAATGCCTTTTACATCGGCAGCTATCAACAATGTATCAACGAAGCCCAGAAGGTTAAGGTACGTCTCGTTTTGAGTAGGGTTTAACAGCGTTAAGTACAATCGCTTGCTCCTTAGGAATCCTCTGGCTAACCCAATTGAATCGAACGTAACCAACGAATTTGCAACTGTAAAACGTAGTAGTTCTGGCATTCAGCTCAAACTATTTGCTGCTTTTATTCTTTTTTTCTTCGAAAGAATTCAACACCGGAAAAAGAGACGGAAAGGGACACTTTCTTGTACAGAGCTTACATTGCCCAGGTGAGCAGAGCACTTGTGTGACACTCAATATCGAAAAGCAGAATTAAAAGCTTGCTCATCTTCACCTTTCGTGTTGTGTATTATAGAAAAAGTATGCTGTCGTCATGGATGACATCAAGGCCAACTCTGCACCTGAGCTTCAAGCTGTCAGGATGTTTGCAGAATATATGTCAAGTGAAAGCAAACGGTAAACACTATGGCAACAATGTTTGTTAACCTAGAGGGTTTATATGCTCGTAATTTGAAAAAAGGTACAATAATTTAGTAAGCTCTAACTTACTACTTACTAGGATGTAATTTTATTGGTCTATCTACTGTCAACTGAACTCATTATTTTTCTGCAAAAGTGTAGCATGCAAACAAAAATTCAAGGCTCACAGAGATTATACGCTGACAGATGCAGTGAGAATTCAGTGCTTGAACTACAGGACATCTTGATCAATGAATTGCCATCCTCTACTGTTGGTTTTCCTACATAGTGATGCCATTGTGGAGGATCTCGACAAGAAAATGGCAAAGAGTGTGGATGCTGCAAACACCACGTTCCTCCTCATGGCGGCTTCCATCTACCACCATGCGGCGAACACTGATGCTGCTCTCAGGACTCTGCATCAAGGGGAAAGCCTGGAGTGGTAAGCAGGCCTTGAAAGGAAGTTTTTCCATTGCTGCAGGTTGGTATATGTGCGAAAGCCGTCACCACGTCAGTCACCTTCGACTGAGTTGTTCAGTGGGCGGCGGACCTATAAGTTGGACATTTTATGAATGCTTTTGACTGAATTTCTGTTTTCATTCTGCAAGTTGAACATAAGAACATCAAACTGATGTAGTTTACTGTAACTTGTTTGTTTTTCAGCATGGCCATGACAATTCAGGTGCTGCTGAGTCTTGATCGTGTTGACTTGGCGAGGTAAGAAGTCAGAGAACTGTCTAACGATAGCTGTGAATGATGGCCAATTTGTCAATTTAGTTTTATAGATATCCTGCAAAAAAAAAAAATCCATGTTTAAAATGAATTCCCATAAATACACGACCTTATTTTAGTCCTTATTTGGGCGTAAGAATGGAGAGTAAAGCCACAAAGAACAAAATAAATTTAAAGCCAAATGTGAGCTACATTGAAGTCTCTACCACTATATTATAGTCGTGGCAGTGGTCTAACTTTTTCCAATAAAAATGGCAAAAAAGTTAGAGAAGAAGCAGAGGACAAAATAAGCCATTTGAGGCCTCTTGAAATAATGACAATGGTTCAAGTCCGTTTTCGTTACCTCTAATCATCACAACTATATTCTCTGGCAGGAAGGAGCTGAAGAAGATGCAGGAGCAAGATGAGGATGCAACACTAACCCAGCTAGCCACTGCTTGGGTTAATTTGGCGGTGGTGAGCAGATCAGTACCAAGAAGCTCAGTTTAACAGCCAAGATTTTTGCGGATTATTGGCTCTTCATCTGCTGAATCCTTTCACACTTTGTTCCTGCACACTGTTGATGGCCCTCTGCCCGTGGCTCCAGGGTGGAGAGAAACTGCAAGACGCCTACTACATTTTCCAGGAGATGTCAGACAAGTACTCCTCGACGCTGCTGCTTCTCAATGGGCAGGCGGCCTGCTACATGGCTCAGAACAAGTGGGAGGAGGCCGAGGGAGTGCTTCAGGAGGCACTCGATAAGGTTCGATGGAATGGTTACGTTTGCGAGACTAAAGTTTGTTGCCCATACACGTACAGTGAGCCAATTTGTGTCACTTTTTGATAACCCTCAATTAATATGCCACAGGGGCTGTATGACTACATAGTTGAACTGAGGTAGCTTTTTGATTTATTTATTTTATCCCCACATTGAATGATACTTGGATAATTTGGATAATAATTGGATAATTTTTCCCCGTGGTTAAAATCATGCCATTTTGGTGGGTAGGTATGTCTCATGCAACAGACAAGGCGCAGCGCTTGTACATATAATATAGTGAACGGCTACTCAGAGCTGCCAGCCAAGCTATACTTGGCAATTTTTTAAAAGAAAAGCAATGAACAACATATCTAGTGACTTTCTGTTATTGGAGACTTCTGGGGACTCTCAGCCTCCCTGCAAAGAAAATGGAGAAAAGCCATCACTGCCTAATGACTGTATATTATTATATAGTCAACCCCTGCACACTTGTGGTTTGGGACCCATGGACTTGCATGTTCAGGGATTGTTAAAAAAAAACATCCTTGTTTTTGTTGGGTTTTTTTTTTTTTTACCTTTTACCCCATTTTTTTATACTGTATATTGAATGTTTATCAGTGTTTTTTCATGGACTTGCATGTTCAGGGATTGTTAAAAAAAAAATCCTTATTTTTGTTGTTTTTTTTTTACCTTTTACCCCCATTTTTTATACTGTATATTGAATGTTTATCAGCGTTTTTCGAAAAACATTTGTCCTCTTTTAAATTAAGTCTTTGGAGGAACTGTTCGAAACCGAAAAGGTTTACTCAACAACTGCTCAACAGTTTGCGAGAACAGATTTTTTTTTCATATGCTGTCCGGTATTGAATATAGCCCTCAGAAGACTTCTTAAAATGAGCGAGCAGGGGAAAAAAGGTTCCCATGCTTTATGGTAGTCCGATACGTGTGCAACAAGCTTGATGTCGCTATCGGGTCAACAGAGGGCGCCAAAGCGTTTGCCATAAATTAAATTGGATGGACAAGATGACTAATGGGTATTGAGGATGCACATTTGTGGTTGACATTTCATGTCAAGTTAACTTTGATTGCGCAAACAGATAGAACCTTTGTTAATAGGTTCACAAAGTTTTATGATGCCATGATTGGGTGATGCTGGTGGTGGCAAATTTATTCCCTCGGTGTTTAACCTTTTGCAATATTATGTTGAACTAAACAGGCCAAAATGCAATGCAATCACTTTTGTGGCGGAATATAAATCGCACAATGTAAATCTTTCTTTGTTAATCTTCATTTACAGGACAGCAGCCACCCTGAGACGTTGATCAACCTGGTAGTGCTGACTCAGCACCTTGGAAAAGCCCCCGAGGTGAGACTTTGGACCTTAAGCTTGTGAGCCAAGTGTTGCTTTTTGCAGCCACACGTTTTGTCATTTCCTCTTGATGAACACACTCTTATTGCAGTGCCTCCATTTTGGTTACTTAATGACGTACTTTTCACCCAGAGGCATTTAGCCACGCATTTTCATTATTTCATTTTCTTCCTTCCATTGAAGGCATCGTCTCATCATATCTTTGGGTTTAAGTGCTGCGTCCGTGCTTTGTACTCTTACAAACGTTCATAAGATAAAGACTCGATAGTATTGCAGCGGAGTGGTGAACATTGACTTTGAGCCATCACTACACCGAGATAACTACTGATTACATCTTTTACAAGGTTGAAGCTTTGTGCAACACTTAGCGGACACTTTAATAGGTACACTTGCACAATCATTTGAGGTCCGGTGCAAGAATTCTGCCTTTGCTTTGATTGATACTATTAGAGGTATTGATTGCTTTGAATCATAAAGTTAAATGAAGTGACCTAAACAGATAGGAAACACTTTCAGTGTGATGCACTACATTTTGACATTACTGCAAATGACAGCAGTGTGACATTAATGGCCACCTCACTTTGGTAGTTAAAACTGCCCCGTACCTAATGTTATGGCCAGTGTGAATGTTCCCAGTCTTTTTTTGTCTTGTGTAACCCCAAAACTTTGTCATGTTGTGTGTAACCCGTCACGCTCTCTTATGTGTTGATAGTAGAACATACAACAACAGATTATTAAATAACCAATTTTCTTAATTTGAAACATTGAATTCTAAGACACCATCTTCCATTTAACTCAGAGTAAACAAAAATAAATAAATGTTGCCTTGAAAATAAATTGATGAAAAAACATCAACGCAATCAAAATAAATCAACCTGCCTTTGATATAACTCATATAACTCATAGCAATTACCTTAAAAATACAGGAGCTCCTTTAAACAGACATACACTTAAGAGTATGCAGATCCCACTGAATAGCAGCTTTATTTTCCTTTCATCAGTCATCTGAGCTTCACTGAGACACTTGAACTGACACCTGGCCGTTTTCTTTTTTTTTTTATGATTGATTTTAGTGTGGCTGCAGCACACATTATTGAAGGGCTTATGGAATGACTGAGAATATACGTATATTTATCATCTTGGAAACAAATGATTTTATGTTTCCATGTCCCCCCGCCCCCCCTGCAATGGATACGTGTGTACCCCTGGTTAGGAAGTAATGTGTTATGGTGTTATGATGTTGGTTGTTGTCTTTCTGAGCCAAAAAGTCTAAACTCCAAAATCCAGCACAATTCATTTCTTGAAACCGGTTGACTTTCAGGTTGTTCTAATTTCAAAACAAATGTTTCACATTCATGTAGTTCTCCAGAACTTTTGGTTACACACCAGTGTATTCCACATTTAGAGTTCTTGACTGCAGATTGTCCACTGTACTTGTGTTTGCTGCTGCTCATACCTCAGGTGAAACAATTCCGAATCATTTTTGTTCCATTTCCTTCTTCAATTTGTCCACAGGTGACTAATCGGTACCTCTCTCAACTCAAAGATGCACACCGGGCCCATCCATTCCTCAAAGACTATTTTTCCAAGGTGACCTACTTGTCTTACTCTCAGTGCTCTTCATTATCTTGACTTGACTGATTTGTGTAATTACTTGCTTGTAAATGTGTATATCATTACTGTCTTGGATTATCAGCACTTGGGTTGCTAAAGTGCGGTGCACACATACCGATTGTTGACATCTAAACTGATTTCTAAAATGTGGCAAACAGCGCACATGTAAGGGAAGGAATTGTTATGTGTGGTGACTTCTCACATAGATGCATTTTCCGTTGAAGCACTAATATTGGCCTTTGAGTGGCAGTGTGGTGCCACAGGGCATTCAGACTGACGGAAAATAGAAAGAAGAGTAGAAGAAGGCATCGGAGTAGCGAGGCTAATTGTTAGCTTATCAGTTAAGTAGTTGGCGGTTGCAAATTTTTTGGTTGTTTTTATACACATGACATGACAATAATAATAATAATAACATTCATGATGATGATGATGATTATAATAATCTTTCAGAGGCACCCAACAAGTGATCTCAAGGTTGAGCGAATGCTCAAATTTGAGCCGATTGTCGGTGTGTGTGTAACTTACTTAAGCTGGCCTGTTGTTTTGGTGGAAGTGCTGCAGGCGTTCTGGGAGCCCTGCCAAAAGGTGCTCCCAAGTCATTGGCCTTTATCACACATATAGTTGCACAATGTTGCAAATGTACATAAACACTACACATTACCAAACAATTCATGCCATGCACAGCTGTTGCTTGAGTTTGATTTATTAATTTTATTTTTTATTTTTTTGATCTTGTCTCTCCCCATCCCCACCCCTGCAGGAGAATGAGTTTGACAGGCTAGCGATGCAGTACACTCCCACCGCCACAGCGTAATGGCCTTCAAGTTAACCGTCTACTTTTCACACTGTCTTCAACATGCAAACCCGGATTTATTTTGATGTTTTATGTGAAAAAAATGTGTCGAAATGAAACCTACACAACCAGGCAAATGGAAGTTCCTGTATTCATTCTAAAACACAATTACTGTTTTTCCAATGTGTTAGAAATTCTTCCAAAAATTATAATTGGTCACTGTCAGAGGGGTATTACTTTTAACAATGTTTATTTTTGCAGTTGTAGTTTGCAGTGATGTAGGGGAAATCACCTTCGGCGCTCCACATCAAGAGTGAAAATTGTAAAATACTACTTTCTAGGGCAGTATTTCACAACCTTTATTGAGCCAAGGCACATTGTATTATAAAAGTCCAACAGATCACTAGAGTACCAAACAACAACAAAAAAAAAAGTCACCAGAAGTGGTTACCATCCAGTGAAAGATCATTTAATTTTTCTGCACCTAGCTTGACAAACGATGAAAAAAAGATAAATTATGTGTAGTAAATAATTGTCAGCATAATTTTTAGCAGCGCTGATGGCCCATAGTTTGAGAATGTGTTTTTTCCTCATCTGCCAAATCACTTTGATGTCTCTGTTGTTGAACTGCACTACGTCATAATATCCGTACCTAATTCGCTTGGGTTATCGGATTTAGCTACGGTACAGTTAGAAAATATTGGAAACTGCGCTCAAGAATAACTGTACTGTTCGACACCACTGCAAACCACAACCACGTCAATAAACATGTTGAAATCCATAGCAGACTGCAAAAAAAAAAACCCAAAAAACATTTCTGGATGCCATAATGCCAGTGTACAGCAAATGGTCACTTGCGTAGAACATGAACATTTCTCATGTTTATAATTAAAGTCACTTTGATGTAACATTCCTTTGTAGTTCTAATAAAAGCTCAACATGTACTTGGATGTGTGGTTTTTGTTTTTTTTTTTTTTTGTTAAACAAACACGCCGGACTGCACTTGGCTTCCTTATTTTTTTTTCTTCCACTTATAGGAGAGGACGTGTTGCAGTGTGTTTCGACAGCGCGTGTAGATAGCGGTCTACGTCACGAGCCTCTGCCTCCCCCCTAGGTTTTTAATTCCCTCTTTCTTTGGCATAAACGTGGCTCTCCTCCTCCTAAGCGTCGCACATCAGCCGTGGACGCATTTCACATTTAAAATCGACCATCGACGGTTCAGCTGGGGTTTCCTCTCCTCCTCCCCCCACGTGTTTGTCGCTCGTGTTCCGTTATTTGTCTTTTACATTGACAAGAGCCGTTATATAAGCGGAGTAACGGTCCAGGGATGACACCCGGCGTAGTTGCGTCCTAACGGCACAATAGTCGCGTGCTGTCTGGAGGCCACAACGCTGCACTTTATGGACCCTATTTGTACTGTAATGTAATCGGCGTTCGGGAGCCTTTGTCATAGCGATTTAGCCGGCTTAAAGGAGCCACTGCCAATGCCCGTCTTTTTTTTTCCTGTGGAATGATTTGAAGTTAGCACGACAGCTAAACAGCAACACGCCGCGCTTCTGCCGGTGAATTGTCCGCGTGCGCAGCGGAATGACGATGAGGATGATGGTGAGAGGAAACCTGCACGCCGTGCTCCATGGCTCCCGTTAATTGCCTTTTACATTATCACATTTTTGTTATGATTATCGCTGCGGTGTGTGCGGAGACCCGTTAAGAAATCATCCCTGGCCGAAGAATGAACGGGCCCATACCGTAAAAATATGGACAACAAAGAATAAGGCGACCCGACCAAGACAGCGGGGTGTCAGATCAAGCTTTTCTTTTTTATTTTAAGTCAGCTAGCAAGCTTGTTAGCGGATTAGCCACGCGGCCCGGACAGTAGAGAGATCTCTTCGTCCCTCATTTGGACCATTTCCCCCCTTTCCCAGCGCTTTTTTTTCCCTCCCGTTTTTTTTTTCCGTTACCGAAGCGACGCGCAATGATGGGCGCTCAGACCGAGGATGTGGAGCCCATGCCGGGATACTTGGAGCTCATCAGCCGAGCCTCCAGCGTCATGCTGAAAGCGTGGAGAGATTGTAGCCAGTGCGGGCTGGAGCTCACAACACGGACTCTCCTGGATCACGCATACATCACCTGGACCGAGATCGCCCTGTTCTTCTTTTGCGCCTTTTTGTGGACACAGATCAGACGGGGGCTGACAGAAAGTCTGTTCAAGGTGGGTGAGACACACATACACGCATGACACCCCGCTGTCTCCACAAACCCATTCCGTAGCAGCCATAATTGTGGCATTAATTGCTCCCCATATACATTACAGACACAACAGGTCTCAGTGGCGAGGAGAGCAAGTGTTGGCTAGAAATACAGGAAAAGGATGTGCTTGACACTACTATGGTCTCACAGACAGTCACCTGATCGAAGATAGGAAGTGTGCACACCAAACCCCCAAACTAGGCCTTGCAAATGCACACTCAACACAAAGGACACTTTTTGTATGTCTGTATTTTCATTTATTCTCCTAACGCTACTTGAGTGACAAGAGGGAATAGTGGTTCCATATCTGCCGCTCAGTTCTGAGATTTGTCGTTCGAATCTTGGATGTTGCCCTCTGATGAAAAGGGATGAATGGTTAGACGGATCAACTCTGTGAGGAAAAACGTCCGAGTGAGGCAGTGCAAACTCCAAATACAATCGGCAAGGTTCCCTAGTGGAAAGCATGTCTGCTCTGCAGTTGCGAGGTCTGTGTTCGAATCTTGGCTCAGCCCTTCCTGTTTCAAGTTTCCATTTCCTCGCTGTGGTTGTGTGTGTTTTTGCCATGCAGGCATATTAAAAACAAAACATGCAAGTTAGGCACATTGAAGACTAAATTGTCCATCGCTGTGAATCTGAATGTGAATGGTCCCTGCGGTGCCCTGCGACTGACTGGCGACCAGTTCAGGGTGTAGTTTGCCTTCTGCCCGAAGTCAGCTGGAATAGGCTCCAGCAACTCCCTGCAACTCTGTTCAGGATAATCACGTACACTGCCTATTGCTTCATCAGCTGCCGATAGCCTCCAGCTTACCCATGACTGGAATAAGGACAAGTGGAAGTAAATGGATGTATGGATCGCGTAGGTGGACCTAATGAAGTGTTCATTGAGTGAACCTTCCAATTTTGTTTTATTGAACAATACGAACGGTTTGCTTTAACTGCAAATGAAGTCGTTCTCTCAAATGAAAATGAAAAGCCTATTCGTCATCTCACAGCAGAAGAGGACAGGGGTGACTCTTTTTCAGATCTCTCTGGAGTGAAATGAGATCGGTGGACAGGATTGGTTTTATTTTAAGGGATCGGCTGATGACCGACACACCCCCCCCCCGACACCCCAAATTAAGGATACTGGACGATCGTTTGATCTATCACACATCTTAAATGTCTTAAATGTGATATTTTGTCTGACACCAAAGGTTATGATCATAAATACAACACATCACATGAAGGTAGAGCTGCTGTAAATGTGGATCTTGTGTTGAGCACGTGTCTCTTGTCGAGTGTTCTTTTTCACAGTGATCCTTCTCATTGACAAGTTTTCTTTGAAGGAGTCTCTCAGATCAATCGCAAACAAATTCCAAGATTAAGACAAATTAAATCGAAGCATCCAAATTTACTGGTAACTTAGTTTCTTTTTTTTTTTTTTTATTCGCACAAAGAAACGACTTTGTTCTGCTTGCTGAGGGAGCTAATCTAAGATTGAAGATTTTACTTAGCCTTGTTTCTTTCTGTAACAAATCTGGGCCAATTTGATGGAACACAAAGCTATTCTGTTGCACAAATAGCAACAGTTGCTCGACTTAACCCACCCCTTAATACTGCCATCACATTGCTGTCATCACTATAACAGCATGCTAATGTGCCATGTATGTCATTTCGAGCATTTCAGAATCAATATTTATCTAATAATTTGAGGAAAAAAAAAAAGAAGAAAAGAAAATACATCTTACTCAGCAGAGATGCTGATGATTAAATGTATTCATTTGGGTTCTAAATTGCCGGTGTTGAGCCAAAACATGATGTAAATGTAATTTGGTAAGTGTAACTTTTTTTTTTCTTTTCACAAATTTATACTTTTGGTCAGTCCCCAGGTGTGGGTGTCATTTGTACAAATTATTGACCAATCTAAAGTGATGAAAATGTTTTGTTTTGTTTTGTTTTTTTTTTTTTGATGATGCAACGTTAAAAGTTGAACATATTTGCCATGATTGGGGTCTCCTGAAAAGTGATGATTTTGGCGGTGTGAGGACGCTACTTGAAAATGTAGGTCGGTGCTTCATTAGGCTTTCGGCCAGCCGACCCAGCACTGGTTTAATCAAATGACCATCTGTAGATTTCATATGTAGAAAATTGACAGCAGTATGATTCATCTGTGATTATTTTTTGTTTTTTTTTAAGTGCTCCCCAAATAAAGTTGAGTTCTTTTACTGTCAGTCAATGTCCATTTTCGTCTATAACAGCTACTACACAACATACTCACTACCGTGAATTTAGAACTACATTATCTGTAAAACTATAAAAATGAATTCCAAGGGAGCAGCAATGTTGCGATTTCTCTCACAGGTGCTGACGGTTTCTTACTGACTGCTTTTAAGCTGTGTAGGTTTTTGCCACAGTAAGTCAGGTACTTACGGATAAGCACTTAGACAAAAAGGCTCGAAGGCCGCTTCTCTTTGCGTCCCGAGTGTCTCCATCCTGTTGCTTTTCCCAAGCAGTAAAGCCCTGCTCATTGCGGCCTCTAGCTTATTGTTCTGACGTCCATACGAGCGGGGAGTAGACTGTACACGTGTGTTAGAAGCGACGTTTGATGATGCTATACGCTAGCTCAAGGGCTTTATGCATAACGCCAGATGTGACCTGAGAACGCAGCGACTGAGGGACTGTTTTACATTTTCTGTTTCTCCACGAAGGACGGAGAACAATGTCTGTCGGAATCAGTCATTATGGTCGTGATGATGGAGTTGAACGCTTAATACGCAGAATTGGCTCTGTGTTAGGTCGCGCGTGCAAGGCTAATGCAGCACAAGCAAATTGCTGCTACTTTGTTGAACTATGCGGTGGATTGTCGGATGACGCCAACCGCGCTTAATCGACCCTGGGCTGAACAAACAAGGTTCCTGTTTCCTTCAATGCTTATTAATTCGCAGCTCTTTTATTAACGTGTCAGTACTGATGGAATATGTGGCTTTCACCACGGTAAGTACACAATCTCCATGAGCTGCGATTCAAAGAGATCTAGCTGAGCTTCTCATTTGGCCACAATTAATGACAATAAATGCAGTCCGTGCGCAAACACACCTAATTGGGGTTAAAAGGGTGGATGTCAGCAGACAAAACCGGTAATACATTTGCCGTGCAATATTAAATGTGCAGTTGTTATCCTGTAAAGACTTCGAGCGGTATCTGAAAGAGCGGCAAAACAATTGTAGGGTTCCTGTTTCCTTCAATGCTTATTAATTCGCAGCTCTTTTATTAACGTGTCAGTACTGATGGAATATGTGGCTTTCACCGTAAAAGTACACAATCTCCATGAGCTGCAATTCAAAGAGATCTAGCTGAGCTTTTCATTTGGCCACAATTAATGACAATAAATGCAGTCCGTGCGCAAACACACCTAATTGGGGTTAAAAGGGTGGATGTCAGCAGACAAAACCGGTCATACATTTGCCGTGCAATATTAACTGTGCAGTTGTTATGCTGTAAAGACTTCGGGAAAGGGATCTGAAAGAGCGGCAAAACAATTGTAGCGCTGTAATGTTTCTACCCACATTCCAAAAACGTGCATGGCTGGTTAATGGACCACTCTTGTCAGGTTAAGTGCATGAGAAAACGGATGGATGGAAAAAGTTGCAAAATGATTTTTCATGGTCAATTCTTTTCATATCACAAAAACCTGGCATTCGAACAGGGGTGTGTAGACTTTTTATGACCATTGCATATGCAGCCGTTCACTTTGTACTGTCGTGTTCATGGAAACTTTTATTTTTTTAAAAGTAGAACATGAGAGAGATTTGTTGATCACATTCAAGCAACGGGAAGAGAGAGTTGAGAGCGGAAGGAAGAGAGGCCAAAAAGTAAGACCTGCTGAGTCAGCATGCAGAGACCAATCATAAACACAATATTGACACAATAGTATGCATACGCAGACATGCACATATGTTGTTGGGCCGAGAATCACTTGAGCACCATGCAACTTTCATCATGATGAGTACATTCTTAACATAAGTAGTGGCAACCAAAACATGCATGCCTCGAAATCCATCCGCAGCAGCAGTATGGCAGTTTAAAACCGCTCTCATAAATATCACCCAAGACTCTCACACACGGACGCGTTGTTATACACTGCCGTGTGCTCGCGAGCGTCGCAGAGCTCATCTCCCCGAGCAGAGCTAAGGAGTAACGAATACGCCTCCGTGGACCGAAAAGTGAAAGTGGCCTCAGGTTGAGCAAGTTTCCCCGACCGCAGGATACACGATCACCTTCCTCCACCGGCTCATTGTTACTGCGTTAGAGCCGCAAGGAGAAAGCCGACACTTGAATTGTGGTCAGGGAAAGTGCCTCTGCATCGGGGCAGAAGTGCTCACTCGGGTGGACGTCTTAGAATTCCGACCCCTGAATGAAGTTCAGCTTGTTAGTTGCATGTTATTGCCACTGATACATACTGTAATCTAATTTCATCACCTCCCCCGCACCTCCCACACTCAATATTGCAATTTGGTTGGATGCTGGTGGCTGTGACAATACTGCTTGACCATGAAGTTCTTCTGACCTTGTGTTTGATGACTAAAGTATGTGGGAGTTAGGGGCAAATTGTCACGCCTCTGTGTGGGGTTCTAACAAAATGAGTAGGCTGCTGGCCACTGGTCATCGTCGCACTCCAACCACCCAAACATCAAAACTCTGCAGAGACTCAGCTAACCTTCAAAGTATTTTAGCTTTGCATTTTGGACTGAATCATTATGGGTTTTTTTAAGGGTGATGCTGATTTTGGGCTGGAAAAATTTAATTTCAGATTATTCAGCTAATTAATTAAAAAATATTTATACATTGTGCATAAAACAACATTCCCTGCCCCCAAATGATTTCAGTAGCTGTCAATTATACGTCGATTCGCTATTCACAGGCAGGAATGGTCAATCGTGTAAAAAAAAAAAAAAAAAAAGTTTAAAAAAATACTTTTTGTTCCCAGAATGCAGTGCCTGATGCAGTGTATTCAATTAATAAAATTATAAGGACATCCTTCTAATATATGCTTTTTGTATTGCCGATAATATAAAATTTCATTGAATGCAATGACATAAGCTTTGTGATCCAAACCTTTCTGACACAGATGACGATTCACCGATTTGTCAGACTGTCGCAATATAGTGGCAACTACTGCCCAGGGGAACTTACTAGATGTCAGAGATTCTTTGCCCTAAGTATCGGTGGCTGGGATCGGTATCCTCCATGAGATCCAATACCTAAAATGCGGTATCAATCCGATACCGATACCTGATATCGATACGTGCCCATCCCTAGTAAAAACAACTGGCAAACATCTGCCTTTTGGCTGTTGTTTGTATAGCCATCATTAGCATCTTGCTCACTTGGATTACCGACGCACTGGATGAAGCATTTTTTTTGTTTCTCTTTTTCTAATTGCAGCCTTTCCAATTTCAAAACTGCATTCTACTACATTGAGACGTTGACTTGAATTTGATTAATTTTGTTTCACTGTAGTTGAGAAAACACATGGTCTAATGCCAACTCCATAGAATGTTCCCCAAAGTGATCTGTTTAAAAAAAAAACAAAAAATCCCTTCTGCCAATAGCACCTGCATTGTCACTCTAGCTTGCAATGCACGTCAACAAACAACAAACAACTCATGCCATCGAAAAAAAAAAAAGCTCTTACAGCCCACTTACTGAGCACCACCTACTCAGCACTTAACAGCAAACAATGAGCAAGCGACCAGCTGCTGGCTCAAGTCATCGTGTTGCCTCGGTTAGAGAGAAGGTCAAAAAAAATATTCCATGCTTTAAGCATACGGCTAGAAAAGAGAACGGTGATGTTTTGTGTGTGCAACATCTTCTAAAACGCATACTTTCTAATGTGCCTTGATATTTTCCGGATCCCATTCACTCAGCAGGTGTTTGAAGATTTTATTAGAGGAAAAGTTTGCACGCTTTCCAGCGTGGTGAGTAACACAGGAGTCATATTTTTCCCTCCACGATGCAGTATCATGAATCACCATGCACTCTTTTAGCCGACTGTGATGGTCCTGCACTCGTCTGGGCAGCTGGAATGTGCCGTGCGGCCTTGACCGCTCCAGAGTTCCTGTGGCCAGCCACTAACTGATTTTCCTCTTCAGTTGGCCTTATTTACCCCCACACGCTGAGGGTGCAGGCTTGAGGCCTGAACGCACTTGCTTCCAAATGGGCCACTCCATTACTGCCTATCAGACTACAGTAGTCAGCGGAAACCCAACTTCATTCTGTCTGTGCAATGCGCATGTCATGTTTCACGACCGTGTGACAGTTTGCGTGCGGAGGAGCACCGGGAATTACTGATGTCTCACTTGCTTATCTCTTTGGAAATTGGGTGAGGTTTTCACATTCGTTTCTGGAGTGCCTCTCTTTTAATTCACACGCTGATGTGAAAGTAAGGTTGCTGATAGTGGACCGGCAGGGCAATTTTGTGGCTTTGTAGGAGAGCTTTTAGACAGTCTGCAATGTCACGGCTACTGTATACTCATCAACTCGCGTAAATCTTCTCCAGCTAATAGAGAAGAGTCAGGCCTGATGGAGTCACACACACACGTGACTCATCGACACACTCGCACACACATTTACACACAGCTGTAGTGTTATGTGACCTCCCCCCCCTAAGCAGTGTTAATAGCATTAGAACTCACCAGGGACCCAACCTGCTCGGACGCGAGCTGCAGTGCATTTAGATTCTCACATGAATGGCCTTTTTGTGATTGGAACAGGCTGTCAAGTGTTTCATGGGTGTCACTCACGACCGAACATACAGCACTGAACATAACTGGGCTGCTCCCTGGACACTTTGGAGGAGGTGGGCAACAGGAGGATGCTAGCCAAGCTAAAAGCTATGATGGACAGACCCCCCCCCCCCCCCCCAGGCCACCCTGACAGCACTGGGCAGCTCCTTCAGCCAGAGACTGATACACCCGCGTTGCAAGAAGGAGAGGTGCCGCCGCTCGTTCTTGCCGGCTGCTGTCAGGCTATTGAATAGACAGACCTGAAAACCTGGACTCACCCCCACTCACCCATTTTTAATATGCTTCTATCTATATTTTATCATTTATATTTATTGATATACTTTTTGTTCTTCTACTTCTCCCTTTCATAATTTTGCTGCTGTAAATTGGGAATTTCTCCATTGTGAGACAAATAAAGGTTTATTTTGATTGGAAAACTAGGATAGTCGTGATAAAATCTCTGCCAATAAACCTTCCCTTCCATACTGTGGACTGCAGTCAAGATATTCGTCATTTGAGGAAATATGATGTGAAATCTGTTGTTATGTTAATTGCTCCATGTACAGCACTTTGTATGCAGCGATGGCTGTTTGAAAGTGCTCTATAAATACAGTTGAGTTGAGTTGAGAAATATAATTCCCCCCCCACGCGATATCGTGGTTCACTGACCCACTTTAAAATTTGTTCTTAAGAAAGCTTTGTTGCTCACGACGGCGAGCTCTTGAACGACCCCTTTGTCTGTTGTAGACACACACTCATTGTATCAACCCCTCTTTCCTCTGTGGTACGGCCACTGCATTATGAATGACGGCCATATGTCTCCGAACAGACCAGCGAGACTGAGTCGTTTAAAAATGAGTCGAGAATGAAGTCTCTTTCATGTTGCTTTCAATGAGGGTTTCCATTGCATTCCTGCAAACTGTTTGTTCCTTCCGCTTGCAATTTGTGATAAAATTACCAAAGAGCACATGATCGTAAAACATGAGCAACATTAGAAAGGATCTATTATGGAGAAAGGCTGAAAACTAGAAGAAGATGAGCGTTTATTTGATAATATCGAATCATGTAATTCCATTTTATGATCCAGGAGTTTAAACCATGAAACGTGCCCTCATTCTATGCTCAATACAACTTGAGAGGAAATTCATTCAAGAAGTGAGTCACACATGAGGCTGAAGATGTTTCCTAAAATGCGATAGTTTTTTTTGACACGTTCAGAAAAGGAAGTTCGATTCCACTCTATTTTGACACAAAGAAGGTGTCCCGTATATTTGCTTAAACTGTGACAGCTGTGTTGCCAAAGAGTCTGATATGCCAGAAGGCCTGTTGATTTTGTTCCTCATCATATGGACGTTGTTGATAAATATTACGTCATTATTTTCACAATTTAAAATGGTGTTGTAATTATGGGGCTGAACGATTATGAAATATAATGTAATTTGCATGATTTTCCCCTCTGTGTTGCATTTGCAATTTAATGTATGATTACCGTATATTCCGCACTATCAGGCGCTTCGGGGTATAAGGGGTACATTCAATGAATGGCCTATTTCAAAACTGTTTTCATATATAGGGCGCACCGCGTTACTCGGCGCATAGAATAGAAGCTACGATAGTGGCTGCAGTTGCCTTATGCATCCACTAGGTGGAGATCCGCTAAAGAAAAACAATACAATACCGCTTTATTTATACAGAGCTTTTAAAATACTACGTCCAAGAAATCAGAACATTGATCCATACATAAGGCGCATCGGCTTATAAGGCAATCATTATAAATTGAAAGCTTTTAGGTGTGCCTTATAGTGAGAAAAATACGGAATTTTTTAAACAAATACAAGCAATACGTTAACTTTTACTTTTACCGTAAGCAATGTTAGCATTATTATACATAAATGTTTTGGTCCTACAGGTTAGGTTTATGCTAGAGTAAAGGTAAATGGACCATGAATTAATGAAGACATTTTATTTTAGGGTCCCCACTCTATTTGTATTCAACCATTGTAAAAGTACTTTTTCCATGAAAAATTTGGTCTGGTATTCATCATTGAGATGTGACAGAAGAGCCTGAACTAAATAACAGGAGCAACATGAAATGTTTTAAAAACAGGTTCGTGCTTGCCGATCAATATTCTGGTCTTGTCGCAGTGGCCCCTCTGAGAAATGTGAGTTTTCTTGGCAGGACAGGACTTGGCAGTAGGGCAACACGTTTGATCCGGAGTTAGACCCGCTTCATTCAGACGTCCTCATTGCTTTGTGCAACAGGACGGCTCTTTGCTTGCTTGACGGAATGGAAAGTGTCCACGCTGCTGAGCTCATTCCTCTACGAACAAGTGTGCATTTCTCCATTTCAACCGACTGAGCTGTGCATTTAAATGAAACCACATGAACATTTGTTTACCTCATGTTTCCCCTTCTGTTTTTGCGTGTGCATTTTTCACCAACGTGCTCATCGCCGTGACGTCATTCACACAGGTCCAATTTCTCTTTCATTGAGTCGAATAAAAAGTTGCAGCTGGTTCGTCTTGAGATGCTCTGGACCGCTGTTACCGGCTCCAGTGAGCATACAGGATATGGATGATTTAACTTCAATGACCCAGAGAGCGTCGTGTGTCTGAGTGGGAGCGACTGAGGGCAAAGCAACAAAGGATCATCATACTGGTTTTCCATCATCATATTTTATACGTGCTTCTTTTTTTTTTTCCTTTTTAGAATTTGCCTTTAATTTGCACCCTGGTGAGGAAGGTGCTTTAATGGTGCTGACCTGTCATTATTATTATTATGGGCCTGCTCTGGAACGGGGCCAACCTCCCTTTCTCCAGTCATTATCCGTGCATCCATTCTGTTAAATGCTCTTTCCCCAATGCATCCTGCAAGGAGCGCCCATCTGTCACTGCATTCAGTGTCGATTGAATGTCAAAGTAAGACGTGACGTGTTTTTAAAAGCTCTGGCTTTTCTTTATTTTTTTTTTCTTTTCATTTGTATTCAAAATGTTGACAGGTGGCGGCCCGGTGGTCCAGTGGTTAGCGCGCCGACCTCACAGTGCAGAGGTACCGGGTTCAATTCCATCTCTGGCGTCCCTGTGTGGAGTTTGCATGTTCTCCCCAGGCCTGCGTGGGTTTTTCTCTGGTCTACTCCGGTTTCCTCCCACATTCCAAAAACATGCATGGCAGGCGGGGGACACCCTGAACCGGTTGCCAACCAATCGCAGGGCACACAGAGCCGAACAACCATTTGGGCTCACACTCACACCGAGAGACAATTTAGAGTGTTCAATCAGCCTGCCATGCAAGTTTTTGGAATGTGGGAGGAAACCGGACTACCCGGAGAAAACCCACACAGAGAACATGAAAACTCCACACAGGAAGGCCAGAGCTGGGATCGAACCCACGACCTCTGCACTGTGAGGTCCACGCGCTAATCACTGGACCACCGGGCCGCCCCACAGGGTGCATGCAGTTTAATAAAAACTCGCATGCAATGACACAGTTCAAATACACAATGTGTGAAGGGTGTGTTCAGTAACAAGTGTCTGCCCGTTTCCAAAGAGAATATACACATGTGAACTGCAATTATTATCTGCCTCATGCAGCTGGCGCCCCCTCACTACGGACATTTTGCTTTGTCTCACCGCAAAATTATAATACAATACAAAGATGGGCAGAGAGAGAGATTCTTACATGAAACTTAGAATGAATAGAGAGAGAGAGAGAGAGAGAGACAGAGAGGAAAAAGGGCCACTTTCTTATCCTTGCAATAAAACAGAAGATTATGCTAATGATGACCTGCATCATTAGCAAAGAATTCATATTCCACAAACGCATACTCTGTTTTTATGTATCACCTCACCCGGGGAGGGGTGTTTTTGTGAAATGCTATAAACTATTCCGGTATTCTTTAAAATTTCTCCTGAAAACCTAATCGTGACATGCAAGGTCAAACTACAAGAACTGTGACTGCGGTTTGTACGCAGCTTCGATCTCACAATACAGTTGGTTTCATCACGTATTTATTTGCTAATCTTTGTTTGACTTTTGCATGCGTGGTGACAAGCCAGGGGCAAATTCAGGTCAATCCACTTGATTGCACCCTCCACAGAAAACAAAGCCGAAACAAACAAAACGGGGAACAGCCCCCCCCCCCCGCTCCCCCCTCTATCCACTTTTATGATCACTTCTTCATAAAATACAAATCACTGAATATCAGTTGCCTTGAATACTGACGAAATTTGCGTGCGCGTGTAAACGTGACACAGAGAGTGTCATACTGAATTGGAAAGAATCCAGCTGGAAAAATCCAAAGGGATGAAAGTGGACCATTACCAGCAGAACCCCGTCAGCCAGCGTCCTGACTGACTGGCCCAGTTTATCTGCTTATACAACAGGCCAATGAAGTCCATTGACCCTCTATCATCTCTCATCACTTGCTTCCTGGAAGGAGTTTTCGGAGGAGAACTTCAGAGCACGGAGGGTTCAGTAATTAGAGCAGCTGCATGTCAGCAGGGAACGAAAGGAAATGACAACGAAAGAATGAGGAAGAAGTGCACGCGTGAGCCAAGGGAACCACTTGTCATTAACTCTCCTTCACACGCGAAGTCGAGTCTCATGAATAGCAAGTCCAAATCTTGTCGAGGCTTTCACAAGTTCGAGCCGAGCAAGTCTCGAGTCCTGAAATTGCAAACTTAAGTCAAACTCGCTTCAGTTCATGTGATTTGAGTCTCCCGCCAGTGAATTCCGGTGAGGGTCTTTCTAAGAGGGATGAGAAGTTTGAACGGTCAAAGGTGAGGTCAAGGCCACCGATCTGACACAGGTCCAGTGAATTATCTCCGTGTCCTTCATCCACCGTCATAAATGGCACTACAAGATCGGACTTTGGCCTAACTCATGCTCGAACTACCGTAAACCTAAATCTCATATGCGACTTGTTCTAAGCAGAAGCTCCTTTTCGTTGTCTTTGTAAACAGGCCCAGAAATGGAATGAACCGCAGCACAGGCCTGTTGATAACTCAGCGAGATCTAAAGGAGGATTCAAAAATATTTCACCCTTCAGAAGACCCAACTGATGCGGTCTCGGGAGGCTTCTTGTGCCCCTTCAAGATCGATGTCGAGCACAGTCGTAGACAAACAACCATTCACACTCACATTCATGTCTGGGGACAATTTCAATGAACCTGTCATGCATGTTTTTGGAATGTGGAATGAAGCCCAAGTACCTGGTTTAAAAAAAAAAAAAAAAAAAACCATGGGAAGAGGACCTTGAAAAAATTGTGGATTAACACAACATTGGGGGATGAGGGGGGAGAAAATTCAACCCTACGACATTTTTTTCATTTTCAATGAGTTACAGAGGGAACGCTGCCACCCCAAACTGCCGCCTTATGCTGTGTGATCATTAGCAGAGAGGTTACAGCTCATCCACATGAAAGAAAAAACGTGAATGATGTTGAACAAGCCATGCAGAACTCTGGAACAGCAGTTTAAGAACACGCGGTTTAGCTAGTACAGTGTTTCCCCCGCCATAATGTGGGTCATCGTTCATACATACCTCAACATAATTTTTTATGTGGGGCATATCTGTAGCAAAAATCTGCAGTAATCTGTGTATATTTTTTTACTGCATACAGTACTGACTGAAATGCCCTCGGATGTGGGTAAGGAAATATTTGTTAAACGCCACGCATGTATTTTTTATACATTTTATGCTAGCAATTTTTTTTGTGCTTTCATAGATGTTCGAAAGGTGTTTAAAAAGTGTGTTTTAATATTTTCAATCATATCGGGTCTAGTACAGTGTTTCCCCCGCCATAATGTGGGTCATTGTTCATACCTCAACATCATTTTTTTTTTGTGGGGCATATCTCTAGCAAAAATCTGCAGTAATCTGTGTATATTTTTTTACTGCATACATTTCGCTCTTGCACGGGTGGGCCTGTGTTTTGGTTCGGGCAGGGGGTTCGAGCCATGTGGAACAAGACTGAAGGGTTGACAGCTGGCTTCTATAAATAAATGTCGCAGGCAGGGGGCAGACTGAGAGGGAGAAGGAAGTGTGGAGTTGAGCTGGGAGCGAAGGAGGGGGGGCTGACAGATGTGCTTGAGTACACAACACAATGTGCGAAGAGTGTCCTCTCCCCTTCGTTCTGAGCATGCCAATGAGTCATGTGCTCTCTCTGTGTGTGGTTTTTTTTTTGACTCATATTTGACTCCTTTTGTTTTTTGACTCATAGTTGTCACGACCGCACAGCCCAAAGAATGTTGAGGGAGAAGGAAGTGTGGAGTTGAGCTGGGAGCGAAGGAGGGGGGGCTGACAGATGTGCTTGAGTACACAACACAATGTGCGAAGAGTGTCCTCTCCCCTTCGTTCTGAGCATGCCAATGAGTCATGTGCTCTCTCTCTCTGTGTTTTTTTTTTACTCATATTTGACTCCTTTTGTTTTTTGACTCATACTTGTCACGACCGCACAGCCCAAAGAATGTCGCAGTTGTATGATTTTGATGCGCGTGGGCCTGTCAACTTCCTTCCTTGTCTTACTTCACACTTGCGCGTCACTCAACCGCCAAGTGTACTGTATGTCAGAGATCGAGAGTGGGGAGAGGGGACTCTACTTGCACGACATCTGCACATTTTTAGTAAATGGTTACAACTGTATCACATCATCCATCCATCCGTCCATTTTCTGATCCTCTTATCCTCACAAAGGTCGCAGGAGGTCCCGGAGCCAATCCCAGCTGTCTTCGGGCAGGTTGCCAGCCGATCGCAGGGCACACATAGATGAAGAACAATCCGCGCTCACACTCACACCTAGGGACAATTCAGAGTGTTCCATTAACCTGCCACGCATGTTTTTGGAATGTGGGAGGAAACCGGAGTACCCGGAGAAAACCCATGCAGGCACGGGGAGAACATGCAAACTCCGCACAGGAAGGCCAGAGCCGGAATCGAACCCTGCACCTCTACACCGTGAGGCCAACGTGCTAACCGGTCGATCACCGGGCTGCCTGTATCATGTCAATAAATTATAAATGAATAATCTTCATTCACCTCATAACTGTAACCACAATACACAGTGACATCAGATGTCATCTCCTTTACCCTCCGATATTAAAAAGCTTAATCGAACGTACCTGGGATTGAATATCTGGATTCTGAAAAGACATAAAACACGTTCGTGGGAATGAATAAGTTCAGGATTTTATTATTTTACTATTTGAGTACCGGTAGTAGTGTAATCTAATTTAATGTGATGTTAATGCAGGACTCCTTTGATTGTGACCTTCAGAGGAGGCATAGTTTACACTTAGCCATAGCCACTTCCTGCATCAAGTTGGCGTGTAATCAGAGTCTTATCGGATCATGTCCTGTTGACTGTTTGCTAACAACTGACTCAGATGAAGTGGATAGCTGAGGCATGAGGCAGGCATCTTTCGTTTTCTGCTCGTACACTTTGAATCCCAAAGTGTCGCGTTTGTGCGTGGATGATATTTACGAGGCTGTCACAAAGCTGGGTTTGTCTTGAAACACCAAATAAACACTCAGGCTGTCTTATGCGGTTACACTTGCACTCTGAGCGAGCTTTACCTGTCTCTCTTCGTCTGCACTGTGTGAGATTTCACGTGATCTGGCAGTGGGAACTCACATCATTATGGAGTTCTTCAGAAAGCTACTATATCTGCGGAAATGGCTGGAGTGTTGGGAAGAGGGAAGCGGATCACTGTCTCCGCGAGTGAGCAGGTCATTTCTATCAGGCTGCATCAGGACGTCAGCAGGCCTCTCCTCCATTTCCTCTATTTCAGATTTTATGAGTGAGAAAGAAAGAACTATGTGCACAATGTAGAATAATTCATACTGTATATCATATTTGTCCGTGTGTGTGTGTGTGTGTGTGTGTGTGTGTGTGTGCACAATAAATTTTGGGTGCATTAAAAAAAAACGTAATCAGTAATCCATGATTTTTTAATTTCATATGATGATATGAAATCATAATTTGGGTGCTTGATTTGTTTGTATTTTTGGTTGCTAATCAAGGCAGGGCTTGGTGGCTCGTGAATCGCGCAGTATAACTGTACTTAAAAGCATCGTGTACTATTTCTGTCATCCACACACAATCAGCATCAGAAGGCAGTACGTTGGCATTTTTGCACTTTAGCAACACATTGCTGAGTGTGTACTTTTGTTAGACAAAATGTTTTCAACTAGGCGGTTTCAACAAATCACCCGTTTTAAGCCAATTTTGGAAAATGGGATTTTTTTTTTCTTTTTTTTCTGGAGTTTGAAATGAGACATAACTTGGAAGTGAAATACTCTCCGGGATCAGGTTGTGTTTGATTTATTTTTCAACAAATTCCACAACATTATGTACATCTCCACAATCTAATGGCATCCGGTATGTAGTAACGCATGCAGAAGAGAAATCCTTCCTAGACTGATAGCATGATGTCCTGTATGTATCTTGCAGTTGTACCTCATGCTTCCCTGCCTCCCTCTTGTGTCTCCGCAGCCTCTGGCACAGTGGTGCAGGTTGCTGCCCAAAGATGCCGCCAAGATGCCCGAGAGCGCGTGGAAGCTGGTCTTCTACACCATGTCGTGGTGCTACAGCACCTACCTGCTCTTCTTCACCTCCTACCCTTTTTTCCACAACCCACCCTCTGTCTTCTACAGTAAGTCACAAGGCACAGTCATGGAAAGTCACATCATATGGTACACTTGCACAATCGAATGAGACACTTAAGAGAAGCTTTTTTTTTTTTTTTGTGACACATCTGATCTCATTCCTACATTTGTGCAAACGAATGATACTTCTATTGATTCAGTGTAATTCAAAAGACATAACTTTTTATGAGCTGATCTTATGGCAGCAAATTGGTTTCAACTTTTTGAATAATGTTTTCGTTTGCTGCACAGTTGGGCTCTGGTTTGCACATCTGCCTCACAGTCACAAACTAAACTAAACAAACAAACAGTCGACAGGTTATGGGTTCAAAAACTCTTTTCTGAGTGCTCCGGCTTCTTCCAAAATTCAATAACAGGCAATGTTGAGTTCAGTTAAGGCTAAATTGTCTGTAGTGATGAATGTGAGTGTCAGTGGTTGTCTCTATGTGTTAGCCTGCAACCCTTATGAGGATAAGCGCTAGAAAATGGATAGATGGAACATTTATGGAACATATAATTGGTTGATCCCTAGTGAGATATTTTGTGGTCGTGGCACAATATACCAGGGACTGGTCGCCAATCAGCCATAGGGTGATTGTACCCACTTTGCTCAAAGTCAGCTAGTACATATAGACTACATCTCACCTGTGAAATGGCTACCTGCAACTCCTCGGGCAATACAGTGGAACCTCGATTTAACGGACTGACTGGGGCAAGGGGTTGAACCACTTGTCGTTACAGCAAAGTACTTTTTTCGTGACCTAAAACCAACACAATACAAAATGATTCTTTTATATTTTTTTCCTATACTAAAAATGCCCAGTACAAAACACAATTTTGTAAAGAAATATAAAAAAGCCTGACACTGTTGGAAATGATTTAAAGTTTATTCAAACATAGTGTACCTTGTTGGTGCTTGGGAGGAGGATAATGGCATACATCTGCTTAGCGCTTCCTTTTTTCGCCACGATTACAATTAGATGCCACAGATGAGAGCTTTTCAAAAACTGTGTATTGTAGCTCAACAAAAATTATGTTAGAGAGACGTGGACACAATTAGTGCCTGAGTAAAGAAACAGATACGACATGAATAGGGAGCTACGTCTTTTGAGCTGCGGGCTTATGGCGATGCTAAGCTAATGCCCATGGTTTCATTGCCTTTGATGCGAACATTCCCCTACCAACATGGCCGCCTCATTGACGCATGTTTTAGCCTCTCGTCTACTGTAAGTCCATCTGTAACAAGAGCGGTGACAGCCCGAAACATGTGACCAGTCTCTGTCTGTTGATGGCTCAACAGCGCCCTTGTCTGGCTTTGTGGGGAATTACGGCCAATTTGGCACTAACAGAAGGACCGGACACTATTTTCCATTCAAGCATTGGTCCGTCAAATGAAGCTTCCACTGTATTGACATTGTTGGAGTATAATCAGAATCTGAAATGAATTGACTGAACGAGTTGCCAGAGCTCTTGTACTCGATTTCATTCGATTATGAAGGAGGACCTAACGAAGAGTCCTATTCAGTTTAGAGTTGCACAGAGAAAATGCATATTTAATCACGATGTTACCGAGCCCGCCTCTTACGTAACTGCTCAAGGTAGAGAAGTCAAGACAGTTCGACAGTATTTGATCAGCATGAAAAAAATAGAGCAGCTTATGTAGCTCAGCGGCAACAGCATTATTCCATCCTTTGCCCGTAAGCAGTATTGTTTGGCCACATAACCGGTGCACAAGAGGCCTGTGGGCGGCCAGCCAGCTGTCTGCCCTGACAGGTTGCAGAGATAAGAAGCAGCAGACGTTTGTCTCGATGAAACAGCAGCAAGTGGCCTGGCCCGTTGCCACTCTGAGAGTGCTGCCTTCTTATACAAATCGCCCCATTTTGGCTGTACATGATTAAATTAGGGCTGCACGGTAGATTAGCGCCTGTTCACCCTGGGCTTGTGTGAGTTTTTTTGGCACTTTGCCGTTCCTCCAATGTCTCAAAACGTGCATGTTGTTCTCTGAAAACTATACATTTCCCATAGGAGTTAGTGTGAACGGACGACCAGTTCAAAAGTGTACCCCAGCTTTCGCATGGTCAGGTGACCATGGATGATCACATGATGTACACACAGCCTAAATGCGGTGAATATATACGGGCCGTTTGCAAAAGTGAGGATACATTTGTAAGTGTTCTTTATTATCTACCGTATTCATGATTGATGCGTAGGTCAACGAATTGCCATCATAATAACTAGACCTCACCCAAATAGGTTCTTCTAAGGCTACGCAATGAATCGAATTTCATTCATGATCATGATTTTGGCAGCCACAAATAAATTAACTGATCACTGTATTTTTTGGGGGGAGGAGGGGTTGGGGGGGGTGACAAAATGGGGGCTCTACTGCATATCTAGGTCAGCACAAAGTGTAGTCAGCTAACCACCAGGGGGCGACGCATGGTTAATTCTTCATTTCGCCAAGTGACATTAAACATTAAAGTTAATAACATTTATTCAGTTAGCCAAAGGTAAATTTTAAATTCTCAGGTAAAACAGATGTGAGAATTGTGATTAATAAAACAAGTCAACACATTTTTACTATTTTTTAATATCAGAGATGCAAGTGCGTACCCTTCTTATCCCTGTATACACGTACGTCATTTCCTATGCAGCCTCTGATGTTTTGCTGGTTTGTAGCAGATTTGACATCATTGTGGTTGAAGTGTGTCGATAGTATTATCTCTCCTTGTGTCGAATATAGTTGGCAGATGTTGAGCTGGTGTGACAACTGATGCCGCAGTGTTCACGGGGGGGCAGAGCTGCTTGTCGAGATTCCACTTAAATCCCTTTTCATCATGTGGGATGTGATTGAAATCACTCTTTTGGGACACAGAGATTACTTGACAGTAATATCTTGTTGGCACTACGGACGAAAACACAGAAAGTCTGCAACTATCCAGCCATTTCCTTCCACTTGTTCTCATTCCGGTTGCAGCCAATCACAGAGCAGATATCAACAAACAGCTAGTCCACCACACTGCCCTAGTTTTGCATAGTTGCATTAAATTTATCTATAATTATGTTGATTTGAAAGTATGGTTATTTTAGATACAACTATTTTATTTAGCAGAAATGCTCCTAATTAACCTTTTTGTTTTATGAGGGGAAGGGGAGGGGATCACATTTGTATAAAAACACGATGTAAATGTGTAGTTATCATACCAAACAGCCGTTTAACATCTCGTGCAGACGCTGTGACTGAATCCCGAAATTCACTTCCTCTCCCAAGTTAATGACACGTGCATCCAGTGTGTTTCAGACACTGACGTCTCCTCTTCGTTTCTCTAGACTGGAAGAGTGGAATGCCAGTGCCTATAGACATCGCCATCGCCTACCTGATCCAGGGCAGCTTTTACGGTCACTCCATCTATGCCACCGTCTACATGGACGCCTGGAGGAAGGACTCTGCTGTCATGGTGGTGCATCACATCATCACTCTGGCACTTATCTGTTTCTCCTATGCCTTTAGGTAGCTGTTTTTTTTTTTTGCTATTACTATCAAACATGTTCACGTGCAGGTAAATTTATGGGCTAAGATGTTGTGACCATTTGTTAGATACCACAACGTGGGAATTCTGGTGTTGTTCCTCCATGATATCAATGACATTCAACTGGAATTCACCAAGCTCAACGTCTACCTGAAGTCCAGAGGAGGAGGCTACTTCCTGCTTAATGACGTGCTCGCCAACATGGGCTCGGTCAGCTTCAGCATCACCTGGTAGGTATATGAAATATGGAAAAAGGGTGAATGAAGATACTGAACCCCCAGTTGCTCCTGTAGCTGGTCTAATTTAACGATCTCACTGTCCCTCAGGTTCTGGTTCCGTCTGTACTGGTTTCCCCTAAAAGTACTGTATGCCACCTGCGTGTCTGTCCCCAACATTCCATTCTACTTCTTCTTCAACACTCTGCTCCTCGCACTGTTGCTCATGAACATCTACTGGTTCTTGGTAAGAGCACACACAAATATAGTCCTACCCTGCTAAAGTATGTTGTGCATCACCTCCCACAGACCAGCTCGGTCGGTGATTTTTTTTGCATTGAATTTACGATCCCATTTGCCTCTCACAGACAATTGCAGTTTAAAATAACTCTTATTTTGAGTTTTTACTTGTCTGAGAGCCACATTTGCACACTCACACAGTAGCTGCTGTATGCCACGGCTCACACGTAGACACTCACACGCAGACTAGCCGATATCACATCCCACCCAATGAGGCCCCGCCGATTAGAGGCACATTTCTCCAACGCAGACACTGCAATGCAAGCAATATTTTCTACACATTTTATGCTTGCAATTTGTTGTGCCTGTATTCACATACATTCGCAACATGTTTCAAATGTGTTTTAATGAATTGAAATGGCTTTAAAGCTTGAGGAAGGGGCAAAAGAACTATGTCAAATAAATGATTTTTTTAAAATTTTGCATTTTGCAGGTGGCTCTAGAAAGAATGTGATTGGGTCTGTATGTTTTTCCCCACCACCAGTTCATCGTCATCTTCGTAGTAAAAGTGTTGAAGATGAAGGAGGTGAATGACGTCAGGGAGTACGAGGAGGAGGAGGGCGCCAAGGCAGCAGCGGGCCTGCTCCGAAACCCTCAGGCGGCGGCCATAAATCACGGCGATGATCACCCCGATGATGATGCTGGACATCACAACGCTGACCAGGGGTGAGTAGACACTGACACTTGATCTTCCCGGCATCTCAGCGGGGAAAACACATGTGCTGTCTATTGACGTTAGCGAAAAGTAAATGAGGGCAGAACATGTTAAACCCCACACAGGAAGGACCGAGTCGAGATTACAACGCGCGAACTCGCGACTGTGAGGCAGACGAGTGAAACACTTCCCGCAATGTATTTTGCCAATTTAGGGTAAGGGGTGGGCAAAGTACGGCTTGTGGGCCACAGCTGTTCTCCTGCCCACTGAGAGTCCTGCAATATTTGTTGCATTCATTTAGCCATTTCTTCCTAAAATTGGTGAATTCAAATCGTTCCTTTTTTTTTTTTTAAAGTCAGTTCAGTTCATTAAATAATTTGTTAATTTGTTTATTGGAAATAATAATTAAAAAAATGTCAAAAATAATTATATTAAATAATTGGTTCATTAGTTTATTTTTGGATTATTGTATTTCATGCTTCGTAATTTGGATTAATTATAGATCATTTAAATTGAGCAGGAAAAAATAATTAAAGAGAAAGAAATATTGTATTGTGTTTTGCACATCTGTGACCTGGCCCATCTGTGACCTGGCCCATCTGTGACCTGGCCCATCTGCTCATTTTAATAAATCAAATGTAGACCTGGAGCATAAAAGTTTGGAGTCTCACATTTGCACCCATGGACAATCTAGTCATCATTGAACCACGCATGTGTTTGGAATGTGCCACGAAGTGACAGGACCTGGAGTAAAACCCGAGCAAAACTCCACACAAGAAGGCCATAGACAAGAATCAAAACCTGAACCTCTTAACAGTGAGGCAGATGTGCTAACCACTTGTGCGCCGCGGCGGAAGGGTAATTTATAATCCTCCCAGAAAGTGTTATATGGCCAAATTAAACTTGTGGGGCCTGTTTTAATCCTTTTTTTTTTTTGTGTCAGTCGATGTACCATAAATGTATATGGACTCATTAGACACTCCATTGGGTATCTAATGACGGTCACTGTGGCGAAAAATGGCAATGTGGCATATTGGGAGCTGATTTTCTTTTTTGCCACATGAGAGGGGCAAAATATTATCCGTAGGAAATTTAGACTGGACCCGTTGGCAGCCAGCACATGTCAACAAATACCCATTCACACTCACGTTCACACCGGCGGACAGTCCACACGAGCCCAGAAACAACATGCAGACCTAACATAGGAAGGTCAAAGATTTGAATCCAGGCCCTCACAACTGTGAGGAAGACGTGCTAATGACAAAGTCAACCCGCATCATAGAACGACTTGAGTTGGACTTTGAGGTTGTCACAGTCTCCCTAAAGTGCACAGCAATAAATAATTAAAAACAGCAACATCAAAGAACATAAAACAAAACACAACAACGAACCAACCAAAAGTAAACAACAGCAAATGAAAAATCACAAAACCAATAACTAAACAAAATAAAACAAAAAAGCTATGGTACATAAGAGCAAATGAAAATGACAAAATCAAAAACAAACAAAACAAAAAGCCTCACAGCGAATCGCATGAACAAATTGTCATTGTGTTTCGTCGTATTTGTCAATGTATTTTTGGCATTTGCTGTCGTGTTCACCTTTTTTTTTTATTTTGTTGAGTTCTTTATTTTTGTGCTTTATGATTTGCTGTTTTGTTTGGTTTTAAGGTGTCTTGTCATTGTCGTTTTTTTTGTGTTTTCTCATCTGCTATTGTATTTACTTTTTGATTGTTTTGTTGAGTTTTTAGTTGTATTTTTTTCATTTGCTTTTTTTTGTGTGTTTTCATTTGCTGTTGTGTTTTTTTTTTAATGTTGTGTTTGGTCATTTGTTGTTATGGTTTGCACTTATGGGCCACCTTAGGTTCCACCGTAATCAAGATCGTCCGTGAAACTTCTCCCAAGTCATCAGTCGTGGCATCATAAAGACATGCGTTGTCGTGCCATGCAATCTGTACATGATAACTTTCATGACCTTTAAACAAGAAAGTGCAAAAACGTCTCAAATCCAAGCATATGTGTTTGTGCGTATGTTCTGTTATCTCAAGTCATGGATTCATCATACCTTGACTCCATATTATCTTCTTCTTTTAACCTTTGCACTACACTGTCAGTGTTTGTTTGAGTCGCTTTCAAAAGAAGCTCCTTGTGCCTGTCGCCCAAAGGCCGCTGTCCACACTCAAAGAACGCAAAGCAAGTCACTGATTCTGAACTAATAGGTCTGGACCTAAAAGTGGGCAAACAAATCTGTGCAGTGGCGCTGTAGTTACGTTTTTCATTTTATATTCATGGGCTTGAAATTCATACGTTTGCTGCAACTACAAATGTACTTCTGTGTCAACTACGAAAAGGCTTGCCGAGCTCTGGCTTGATTTATTAATCCGTAATGTAAATAAATAAATAACTGTGCCTCGTAGATGGTAGCAATTAGTCTCTTTTGGATGAGATCGCTGTGTCTCAATGGAATGGGGAAACCCATGAAATGCGACAATAAGCGTTATAAACACCTTGTGATTGATCAAAGCGTTTGTCGCATTGAATCTACTACGGTGTCCCAATGGAGAGAGGAGAGGATTTAAATTAAGAAGGAGAAGAGATGATGTAATGTGCGTACATACACGCACACACACTACTTAATACAACTACTACTACTACTAAATAGAATGCAAATAGTTTATAGTTTGTCACATGTGAAATTCTTACCCTAGTGATTTTTGGGTGGAGAAATACATTATTTTGGATTAGCAAATGAGCTCTTAACAGAAATCTAATATTACCAAACATTTATGGGGAGACAAAAAGTGCACACCCCCTCGCCACTGACGCCCACCCTGGACCCAAACTTTTTATGTTTGCAGAATATTTCATTCTTTATTAAAATTGGGGTCTTGGACCAAGGAAATGCAGGGCCTTGAAGTAGCTTTGGGTCCTGATTGGCCGACCGCATCACACGGCGGTAACGCACACACGATGAGGCGGCGCCCGTTTTGTCTGGACAGCCTTGAAGCGCTTCTGACACGGTCTGTTGCTAAATCTCTTTCCCAACTCTGTGCCGGCAGGAAGCACGTGCAGAACGGAATCGCCAAGGAGAAGCATCTATGAACGGATCTGCGGCGCCCCCACCAGGCAGGAGGCCACGAGAGGAGCGGAACCCCCCCACCCCCACAACA
This sequence comes from Hippocampus comes, assembly GCF_001891065.2. Lineage (NCBI taxonomy): Eukaryota > Metazoa > Chordata > Actinopteri > Syngnathiformes > Syngnathidae > Hippocampus > Hippocampus comes. The sequence continues at coordinate 191,895 of NW_017805335.1, read as the reverse complement.
CACACACACACACACACACACACACACACACACACACACACACACACACACACTAACATTTTAGTCTTCTCAAGCACTGTGAATGTTATCTCGTTGAAGCAGTGAGAAACAGACCGTTGGAGTACGAGGCGTCACATGTTTTCTTTTTCCTCCCCCTTTTCCCAACCATCCAATCTCTCGCTTGTTGATTTGATTCTCATCGCACGGGTCCGCCGTGGCCTCCTGCCTCCATTAGCGACATTAATGTGTGTGAGTGTGAGTGGTGAATGGATACCGAGCGAGTGGGTGCAACTTCACCTCAACACTTCACCTCAATTTAACTTGTTAAGCCCCCTACC
>NW_017805335.1:168372-191538 GCF_001891065.2 Hippocampus comes | reverse complement strand
CCGGTGTGTGCGTGTGTGTGTGTGTGTGTGTGTGTGTGTGTGTGTGTGTGTGTGTGTGTGTGTGTGTGTGTGTGTGTTTGTGTGTGTGTGTGTGTGTGTGTGTGTGTTGCACTGAAATGAAGGCCAACAAGCTGACTGCTGCTTTAATGACAGCAACTAGCTGGAAGTGATTAACTTGGGTTTTTAAAATTGTTTCATTTTTTTCGTGTGTGCGAGGACCTAGCAGAAGAACTGTTAAGGATCAGAATCATGATTTCAAAACGAGGCTAAAAAAAAAAAACAACAACAAGTCTGCACAAGTATTCAGGAACGCATGACATTGGAATGATTTTGGGAACATGCTATCGATTTTTATAACAAACCAACGCGAGGAGATCTCGCAATGTAATCCGGGTTTTTCTTTGGAAAGGAGCGGTCGCTCCTTCGGACGCATGCGATTTGCACACAATACAGAGAAGGAAAAAAAAAAGGTGCCTCGGTACCTCCGACCTTGTCGATCAACTTCGAGCTCTTGTTTTGAAAACTCAGCATGCTTGTAAGTGCTGGAGCGGGCGCGCACTTTTGTCTCTTGTTTACCTTGTCATCTCCCATCATTCCTACGATCGCTACTCACAAGAAGTGAGAGGAATATTTTACCTTGAGGTGAAATTTCAGGATGCACAAGAACCTTTACATGTGAATTACATTTCAATCTCGAAACGTTTGAATGTCCAGCTCGAGAAAAACAAATGAAGTTAACGTGTAAAGGTTTTCTTGCATTTTTTTGTTCAACCCAAAATTTCACCTGAAAGCCTAATAGCCCACCCACATTTTTCTTTGTGAATAGTGTAAGTCAGTGTTTTAGTTCAGGGGTATTGTTTATTTGTATGGGAACTGCTGCTGTTTAATTCCTCTCCTTTTTTTTCTCTGAGCACACTGTTCTTATTCTTTTATTTTTATTTTATTATCCTCTCCTGTCCTGCGTTGGACAGTCTGATGTAATCAGACACAAGGGGGACCGGGGAGAGCGGACTTGTTCTTCCGCACGGACACGCCGTCACACACATGCGCGCACAGATCGAGCGTCACATCATCTTTTTCTTTTTTTGTCAAGAATGCCCGTTCACGTGTCCACGGGTGCTGCCTGTCAAACGTCACAGTGTCGTTTCACGAACTGACTCTGCTGCAAGATCTGAGATTCCCGTTAAAAGCCGCACAGACACAGTGCAAATCCAAGCATGGGCAGTGAATAGAGGAAGTGGACACACCAGTGGTGAAAAAAATACAAAGAAAGTTCTTCCCTCATTCAAAAAAATTTTGGTAAACATTCAATGTGTATTTTCCACGAAAAGCTGGAGGAAATGGACTGGTTTTAAGCCTTCATTTGAACCACTAACCCTGTTTTGAATGTCTGATTTACAATTTGAATACTGTATTTTCCTCCAGACATTTTCTATTTTACCAGGTTGTTTCGTCCACTTTTTTGTAATTATTACAAAGTAATTTATCGTGTTGTCATTTACAAAAAAAAAAAAAAATTGTAACAAACAGATTTTAATTGTGTTCACTTTCTCTATCCACCGTCTGGATGCAACCACCATGTCACCTCATCCTTTTCTCAAGTGGACGAACCGTGTTATGTTTTTCATTCTGTGGCTGGCACGTTGTCAGCATGTCAGGCTGCTGTGTTGGAAATCAGTGAGGCATTTTGTGGCAGGGTTTTTTTTTTTCTTTTTGTTTTGTGCATGTTATTGTTCAACTAGTTTAGTCAAACACAGTTAACTCATCCTTTGAGGAATTGGCCCAGGAAGTGACATAACTACTTGAAATGATCAAAACAAGCGGATTCCGGGATTTTTTGAGGGGGGGGGGGGTAGATATGATAGTCACACTCAGTCAAGTCACACGAAAGACAATGTGAAAATACAAAAATGGTTATGGAATTCCATTTTGGATGGAGTTGGAGATACTTCAAGCATGTCCATTTTGATCGTGATATGTGGCACAAGTAAAATAATAAAAATAAATGGATGTCGGGAAGGAAAAGACGAATGCATCGGTACCCGAGCAGCGGTGATTTTTCTCTTTTGTTGGACTGCAACTGAAATGAAATGAAAGCTTTTGATTGTGCCAAAATGTCCACTCGTAATGTCTAATCATGAGTTGGGAAGGCTGCATGTCAGGCTGAAAGCCCTGCAAGGTCTTTTGTTGTTTTACTATTAAAAAAATAATAATAATTGCACTGTAATTTATTAGTTTTTTTCAAAACTCTTTAGTTAGATCAAACTAGAAAAGGGAAGGGTGAATTAGGGGTATTTTTGAGACCTTCTTTTGATGTTGGATGAAACATTGTATTTTAATCATTCATTTTTGGACAGACTGATACACAGCCCTGTAAAACTTAATTGTCCACAATTCAACCACTTGCTCTTTTAGAGAATATTGGGATTTTTGTTTTTTTTTTTTTTGGTTTATCCCCTAAAAATAAAAAGGTGTCCAGTAAGAAAAAATATGAAATGTCTGAGTTATTTCGTGATTTGTCTTTCAAAGATCATTATTTGGGCGCACCAGTGGAAAAAATATGAAATGTCTGAGTTATTTCGTGATTTATTTGTTTTGCAAAGATCATTATTTGGGCGTACCAGTAACCAGTTAATTGTGATGAAAGTGTGGCAGCCGTTTAAAGCAGATACTTTGAATCCATTACAATGTCTTAAAACACTAATTGGAATACTAAATGCTCAATGTAAAAACTGTCAAGATCACTTGATGTCCAAAAAACAACATTTGTACAGATGTTAATTATTTCCTCTCCACAGGAGAAGCCTTACGTTGCTTGATGTTGGAGAACTGCAATAATTCAAAATGTATGTCGACATCTCAACATGCCCACTCCAACCTCTGAAAATATTCAACAATTGCAACAATATTTGGATTTGATAGACAAGTTTTCTCAGGTCACTTGATGTCAGAGAACTAACAACAATCAATATTCATCCAAAATGTATGCAGACAATGTTTATGTCCACTTCATTATGTACAATGACTTCCACGGTATTTTGGACATTATGAACGTTTTCCTCTTCATAGGCATCCATAAAATCCAAAGTATTTGGCTGATTGTTCTGGTATTTTCAAAGGTTGGAGTTGGCATCAGTAGTGATGTCCACTTATATTTTGGTGACAATTACTTGCAGTTTTCAGTCACAAAGCAATGATATGCTTAAGCATCATAGACCGGCTTGACATTCTAATTACAAATCCTCTCTTTAAATCCCGAAGCATAAATCTATTTTGAAACCCTCTATATTTTCTTTTTGTATCTATTGACTTTATTCATCCGCATTTAAAACTTGAAAAAAACAGATACAGTAATTAGCCACTTGTAAAGAATATGGAGAATTCTTTTGGTTTATCGCTTCAAATAAAAAGCTGTCAAGTCAGTAGAAAAAAAAAAATAACCAAGCAAAAAACATTATACATTAACATTTTTTTAATCACTTTTTTTTTGCAAAGATCATTATTCAGGTTCCACCAATGTTCAATAAATTAACTGTCATGAAAGTGTGTCTTTTGATTTGGGGAAGAAGAACAAGTCATGCAGTAAAAACACACACACAAAATAACCTGCAGCTCACAGTTGAAAAAAAAATGTTATTCTGAAGATTTTGCTTATCACCAGGCACCTGTTCACCCCCTCCCCGCTTTCTGTGGCTGTGTCCACTTAAGTGACACAACGTGCACACTTACACGTTTGCCACAATCAGCAAAAGTTCATGGTAACGCACAGTGATAACAAAGAAAAAAGTAATTTATCAAGTTGCAGATGCACTCTTACACACAAAGATGTGATTAGACAAGAAAATGGACTTGTGCATTTTGCCTTTGGCTCCATTCAAACACGGGACATTGGGAAGGTCAGAATAAGAAACATTAAGCCACATACACACAATTTGAATCACTTTTAAGGGGTTGATTTTGACTAAGCTCTACTGTATCTTTTTTGTCTTTTAAGGGGGACAAACTGTAGTGGATATCTTAACATGAAACAGTTACTTACATACTACTTCACATTAACTTAATTGGTGAACAGTATTTCTGTTGGGTTTGTGTTTTTAACATACCGCTCATTTTGAATCAAGATTAGAGATTTCGCTGGTGGCAACTCATTAGTGTGAACTTTTGGGTACTTTTCCATCGTTGACATTTTCCCCGTACTGGTCATTGAGCACACCATGTGGGCAAATACTGTACTTGGAATGAATTGGATGGATTCAAAAACATCCAACCTATTTCAGGTAGTTTCACTCAAAGGACTGCTTGTTTTTTTAAAGAAGTGCCAAACAATTAAACGCAGTAAGACAGATTTGTGTCCCTCCAGCTGCCAGTGACATCAGTGCATTGGTGAAGACAAGAGTTGAGGTGGGGAGGGAGGGGGAGTGTCAAACTACTTCTGGCAGCATGCAGATTTCAAGATGGCGGCGAGGACAGGAAGGCGTGTCGCAGAGGATGATGGGAATGACTTGGGGCGGCTTTGAAAAGCACCCTGAGTGGATGTCGAAAACAGGAAACAGAAAGTTTGTGGGGTGGGAATGTGTTACTGTTGTCTTTAATGGGCCTTCACTTTGGGCTGGGTGACTCTCCGCGCAATGCTGTATAACATTCCAAAGTTCTGTAGGGGCGGGGGAAAAAAACAAAAAACATTTGAGCACAAATCTTTATCACTCACTGATTTTAAGAGATTCCAATATGGACGTGGCTTACTTGGATGGCAAAATACATGGCGCCCAGGTAGGCAGCAATGCAGACAGCCAGCAGCAGGTCAAAGATGGCGGGCTTGACTCTAGTCAGGAGGACAGTTGAAAACAAACCGTGTAAGTATGGAACAATATTAGTGTGAGTGGAAAGTAAACTGAACAATACAATAAGATTTCTCTGTATTTGGGGGATGAAGTCATTTCATCGTTTTGTAGTCGGTCTGGTGTCAGTGACACAACCCCAGCGGGATGATGATCACCTGTAAGCATTCATGGTCTGCTTGAGCTGGTCGTAGAAGACAAACTCTGGATCCCTGCGAGAAGCACAAATGCAAAACTGTCATATTTACAATCAAATACAGTTCATTGCACACGTGGCTCTCAAAGAATTTGATTATTGTAGAAAAGTTCTTTCACTTCGGTAGTTCAAAATATGAAACTCATAGGTTCCAAGAACAACCAGCAAACATTTTTTTTTTCTTCGGAAGACTCATTTCTACATTAAAACTAGTCTTAGCGTTGCCTATTTAATATTCAGACTTCTTGATATGGTGAATTTGGAGTTTTCATTATAAGCTGCAATCATCAAAATGACATCTTTCTCTCTGTATAGTGAATCTATATGACTTTCATTTTGAATTAACCACTGAATTAAAAATTTCCATAAATATGATTGCAGAACTGCAGAGAGTCGGGTGTCTTTATCTGTATGATTTAAAAAAAAAAAACACTATTAGAATGTATGTAAACTGAAACTGCAGCTCAAACAAAACGAGAAAAATATTGGTGGTTATACTCAAACCTGCAATGAAAAAACCCTAGTATCAATGCACTTCCGTTAACTAATTGAGACATATTTTGGGTTCGTGTATCCTATTACTTGAAGGAAATGCGTTATTTCGCAGAAAGCAGGTGGTGGTCTTTACCGCTTGTCTGCTTTGATGTAATGTTTCTTGACATCCTTGAGGTAGCGGCCCACGTGGTACTCTAAAGTGGACACCACGCTGCTGTCCTTGTCCACCAGCTGGGCGGCCCGCGGCTGAGCCGAGAGCCAGTCCACCATGGCGGACAGGTGCTCCTCTTGTACCTGCTGGACGGAAGCACACATCATATACATCTCAACTCCAATTGTCATGTATGCAACGTAAAGATCATTAAAAAAAAAAATACACGTCAACCTAGCATCACTTAGGGGATAGCGTGGAGAGTCGCTGACGTGCTCACCATTTGTTCAGTGAAGATGTGCAGGTCGCCGGAGGCTCCCTGAGAGGACAAATGAAGTCACCGGTGACTTGACAGGCTATAAACAAATTCAAACTTGCAACAGGTGCGCCTCCATTCGCGCAGTCTCACCTTTTCTGTGAGGTTGTAGATGACTCGGGCTAGAGCCTCTGCCACCACCTTTGTGTTCCTGCTCAGCTTCTCAATGTCTACATGTGGCCTGGAACACACAATAAACACACAGTAAGGCCGTGTCCACAATGTGAGAGGAAAAAAAAATGGAGGCAATGAGCAAATATGAAGTACAGGGGGGCGATTTATGAGGTTCTCGACATCACGCTGTGACATTGTTTGCATAGCTACGTAAGAATACATCGTCACATGCCTCGGTCACTGCCATTTTTGATTTTTTTTAACACCATAGCCTACAAGTGTTTTCATACAGATATTTACTGTAATTATAACTTTACTACGGTGCTAGAATAGTTCAGTGACCAACTACAGCACCTTCTGACTTTGGGTTATGTCGCCACTGGTGTGGTTTTTACTATAACAAACAGTGCGCCTCAAATATAATCCACATTTTTTTTCAACAGAAAACAAAATATGATTATCTTTTAATTTTCATGAGACCTCACTGGCTTGTCTTTACCACAACACACCGCCAACCGTGCAGAGATGGCACCTATAAAGTGACCTGTTAGTGAGTGACGAGGCGTACAACAAAATAAAATACAAGGCGCATCATTCAAGTTCCAGGATTGACAACATTAGGATCTGTATTTTTTATATCTATTTCCAGGTGAAAAATTACATGCAATGAATTAGTTTCCACAGAGGCGTAAGACAATGTGGTCACGTGACAGAAGAAAGCACACACTGTACCTTGTTTTTCTTGTGATTGTCTCATATTTAAGTCCTAGAAATATTTGCCATTCAAATATTTACTGTAATTGTGTGTAATTAACTACTGCAGTTGCCAAGGTTACTTTTAGACCGCAGGACGATATAACAGGAATGCAGTACTCTACTTTAGTCACAACTAGGCTTGAAAAAAAAATGCAACATAAAATTCACCAATTCAAAATAAAGAATTCAATTATGAAATGGTTTGTGAGGAGGAGAGAGCACAGCAACTGAAAAGATGAGGACAAATTGTATATTCTGTTGTATATTCAGGATTTTAGCCATGATGCAAATGTCAATATTATGGTTATCCTGTAAGCCGAACAGGCCTCGTGCAGTTGTGAACCCACCCAGCAGGGGGCTCTCCTGCTCCGTAGCGAGGGGAGGAAGACACTGACCGCACGTCCATGATGCTGGAGCGCTGAGCCAGGCGGTGCGAGGGCAGGTGCGAGAGCGTGAAGGCCGGCAGGCGGCGGATCCCGAAGCGCTCGTGTTCCCACGCCAGCATGTCGTCAGCCAGGTTGATTTTCTTGTGGACCATGGAGAACTTCATCCCGGGGTATTGGCTGGCCGCCACCTGGCAGGAGAGGCGGGTCACCAAAATATTAGGAACACCTCTCGGTATGATGCAGTGTACTTGTTGGCTACTAAAATAATAGGAGAGTAAACACGTGACTGTCAACGTGCATTGGCACTTTCATTCAAGCCAGGACAACAGGGTGAGACGTCTTACCGTCTCCAGCTCCTTGAGCAAAGCATATTGAGGAGTTCCCTCTTTTGGAGGTTTGGATACGTGCAGGTGGAGAGCGTCTCCGTTGCCCAAAGTGTCAAGACACAGCACGAAGGCAACATTATCCTGGAGAAGACTAGAATCTACAGAGATAAAATAGAAATTTGAGGTGGGATCGGATGGATGGCTGCATAAGATAAGAAGATTAGACCTGAGGAAGAGTTGATGGAGGTGTGTACCTGTGTGGTCCAGATTGTCTTCTAGCCAGCGTTTGGTGCCCTGATAGTTGAACTTCCCCCCACCAGAAACAAAGAACAGCAGGTTGTATCTGAACACAAAAGAACATTTCACAATGAAAAGTTATTTTATGAAGCAATTCCATGGCACGCTTGACAGTAAATTACTGAGCAATGTGAATTGGCATCCACTTTCTCCTTCAGCTGTATCTTCCACCCTTTATTCTTTTTGCATTGTGCTACAAAGTTTATACGATTACTTTTTTTTGTTCAATAATGTGCGCTCCAGTTCTTTTGCTCGCTTGAAAGCTGGGTGGCTTCAAACAAAAGGTACTCTGTCCTAAATTGTTCAATACATGTAGATGCAAACTCGATGACATAAAAGCACGACTATTGAACTTTTGTCACATGTTCAAATCAGAAACCCAAATGTCTAAATTGAGTTGGATTCAAGCTGTGATGTTTCACATCAGAATAGAATCCACTTGGGAGCAAAAAAGCAATTTTTTTTACTTGAACCATGCAGTGTAAATCCAGCCTGATAGATTGTATAGCATATCTTCGGCCACACAGCATATTTGCCAAAGTCAGTTCTCAATATTTTGGGAAAACAAGACAAAAATAATGTTTAGAACACACACTGAACTAAGGTATACTACTCAGGCAAAATATCAGCTACACTGCCTGGGAGGTAAGAAGATATTTTTATTTAGGTTCATTTAAAACTGTACTGCACCCTACTCCTCAAAATAGGGGCTAAAGGTCAGCAAAATATTTTAGAAAGTACGAGAAATATAAGAAGTCTTTTGTGCCGGATTGTGCAAGTGGACGTAATTAAGTGTGTTTTGTGTATACTTAATCTGTTTAAATGTATGCTCACCCAGCATGTGTCCTCTTGTAGGTGTACAGTTTCGAGAAGAGACGGGCCAGCTCCAGTAACATGGAAACTCCGCTTCCATTTGAATCGGCGCCATATGACAGCCACTGCACATGGCATACAAATAGATGTGTTCGAGTACTATCCGACTACAATCTTACATATTTTCCAAAATGGTTGACATACCGGAGCAACTCCAAAGGAGTCGTAATGAGCCACCACCACGATTGTCGGTAGGTCCTCTCCTCCGACACCAGTCAAGCGGCCCTGATAAATAATAACACGTTATTAACTGGTGAGCGATTAAGAAACAAGGCAGACTACTGTCAGTTCAGTTACTCACTTCCAGACTGGTGATGGCCCAGTCACTCATCGCTTTGCTCTGAGCACCACTGGTGACCATTTGGAAGCCATTGGCTGTGGCCGTATGCAGCAATACTACAGAATGACAACAGCGGCAAGAAAAAGGACTTCTTCATATACTGAACGGACTGTAGCGTTATTCTTATTATTTTTTTTTATCATCACGAGGAGAGTCATGCCAACATGACATGTCTCTGTCAACGCAAAAATGCTCAAGGGCTGTGCAGATTAGAAAAAAAACAAAACTTGACTGTGAGTGTTTATACCTTCAGCTGCAGACAAGGCTCCCTGGGAGGAGGAGGAGGTCAGGGTTTGCGTGTAAATGGACAGCAGTTCGTCATCCTCCATGGCAAAGTAGACGGGGACGATGGTCTCTGTGGACAACATCTCCGGCTCGAGCTCCATGAATTGCTACCACCAAAACACAAGCACATGAGCATAAAAAAAAAACAAAAAATGATGACACATGATAACTAGCAAGAGAGCCAATTAAACATACTCGAAGTGAGGTCTTAATTAGTCACAACCAATGTATCATTCTTTACTGTGACAAACTGGAATGACTGAAGAAAGAACACAGTGAATCCTTTGTCAAATGCTTCAGAGTGGAGAAAAAACAAAAAAACACCTCCAAACAGAGCAGTCAGAAGATTACACGAGCAGTGCTGTGAAAAGCTCTTAAACTCCATAATCTAAAAGCAAACCACAATGAGCCGGTTTGCCTTTCCACATCCCATTAAAGATGCCAATTTTTTCATCTTTTTATGTATTGCTCGTCTGTATAAACATCACTGACACTGAATCGGGGAATTAAGTCAACTTATTTAAAATTCAGCCTAATTTTCTGATTGTGGGATGCTTTTTCACTGTGTGAAAACAACACAGTTGTTCCCCCCTTCGCTGGGTTCTATATAAAAGGCACAGAAGGATCAGGGATCTCTGTGTAAATGAGGCTGTTGACTGAAGCTAAGAAGTGAAGATGGAAGGGGGAAAAATATTTGCAAAACTGCTAAGAGCTGGGAGTCGAAGGAAAATTGAGAAGTGAAACCAATGGATCACAGCGGTGTCTATGTTGCAATATGCCTCAAAATATTCCCGTACCAACCTGTGCTTTTCTTCAAATGTATAGCAGTCCTGTTGTTTTGATAAAGTAATGTAACACAACATGTATAAAATAAGTGAGCACCTGCACTATGTCCTGAGGCATAGAAGACATGTTTTGAGGCAGGATGATGACCACAGCCCCTGCCGACTGGCGCAAGGCTTTCTGATATTTGTCATAGGAGAAGTCCACTAGTCGCATGATGACACAGCGGCGACTTAGCACCTCCGCCTCCACAGTACGAGCTTCGGTGTTCAGGATGGCATTTCTGGTACCTGAGGAATAGCACAGACAAGTTTACTTGTAACAGTCCAGTCTTAGATGACAGCAGCAGGATAAACTAGTGTCTGCATCACAGTTTGGAGGTTCAGAGTTCACATCTCAGCTCCTGCTTTCCTGTGTGGAGTTTGTGTTCTCCCGTGGCTTTGTGGGTTTTCTTACAGTTCTCCGGTTTCCTTCCACATTGACATAATCGAAGACTCCACTGTAACTCCGTTGAGTTTGAATGTCTGTTTATCAGGTGTATGAGCCAATCCAAGGTGCACTACACCTCGTGTCTAAAGTCAGCAGACCCTAATGAGGACCAGTTCCACATTCTCATCCCTCTATCTTCCATAGCGCTTGTCTAGTGCTTGATATAAAACACAGAAGCACAGGCGAGAACATGCAAACTCTACACAGAAAAAGTCATATTTGAGAGTCAAACCTTTAACCTTCTAACTGTGAGGCAGACGTGCCAACCAATTGTCCACCATGCTGCCAATTCCAAATATACATTCAATGTAAATAATGAAGAGGCTTTTATTTTATTGTTTATATTGATTGGTTACGTGGAAGGCAGATTCTATCAAATCAAGTCAATCATTTTTTAAACGTTGCTACCAACTAGCCCATTAGCATCGCGAGCTGCATTAGCTACAAGCTAACTCATGTGAACCCACTGCATGCCGTCACTTTAAAGCTAAATTGATACGAGACCGAACGTTAGCTAAAGGCGACATTTAGCTCCAAGATGGTGTACTTTTCGTATCGGAAAAAGTACGAGATTTCAAGGAGGTAACTGAGCATGAAGCGTATTGCGGCACATACCGTAAGGCTGTCCCTGCAGGTCATATTGCTGCATGCGATAAACCGTGAATTCATGTGCAGCTTCGGCCGGGAGTGGTGACACCAGGATGAGCACCGCCGGGATAAAAACGATGAAGGTGAGGGGGAAGGAAGATTTAAACATGTTGTCGAACACTTCACTCGCCTCCTCGAACATTTTGCCGACTGCAGTCGGATAACAGATGAGAATGAATTATAATTGCCGTCCCTGCTTGTGGTCTGACAGCTCGCGACGTAACCAGTCATTCGGTGTGTAGGACAATTTTGATCAGGCAAAGAGGTCGATACTTTAATTTATGTCCCAATTTAAAGATTTTATAATATTTTCGTATACGTAAATATTATAACAAAATATAAATACACATACAACAATAATGCTGATTTATTACACATTGAAGTGTGAAAAAGCATAATACGATCAATGGTCCTTCAGGCATATCAAGAACAGCCCGACTGCCCGTGCTGTTACTATACATCTTCACTTGGGGGCGCTAGGGCACCGCAATAACGACAGTGAGTGACAGGAGCTGGAGCAGGTAAGTGACCATCTGCAGCTGCTTGTGAGTGATCTCAATCAAGTTCAAGTTAAAGTTTTGACTGTTTGTCCAGTTTAATAAACAGCGGGAAGTAATTCGAATAAGAAAAAGACGAGAGGGTGAGTGCAAGCTGTAATTGTTGCAATTGTAAGCAAATTACACAGACAAAAAATACGAACTGGCTCTTAACGTAAAGAGTGTCCATTTACTCCTACATTCGAGGGAAAGTGGGAATTAGCCCTGAAAACGCAATACAGAGGTCCCCTGCACCCCGACTACGGTCTGTAGCCTCGAACTGGAACAACTAACAACTTCTCTCCAAGTGATGTTATCTCTGAACCAATGATTAAACACTGTACTGTAGCTGCAAAAACAAATGAATAAATAATGTAGTTGACAGCATTATTTTTATTCAGACAAATACGTCTCTAGCAATAGAAAATTCCATTGGGAGGTCATCTGTTCATTCCAAGGTCTTGTGTTTTGGGCCATCCAGTACAGTACTCTTCCATTTGTTTTAACCAGACTACAGAGACAGGCTGTTTTGTACAAGTAATGTTGCAATGTTATTGTTTGTGGAACTGTGAGAACACAGAAACAAGGAAATTTCCACATGTGTACGGTCATATTCTTGCTGATGTTGCCAGTTTGGCCTGCTGGTGCATTAAATGTCAGATATAATTTATCTGTGTACGAAGAATCCTCTTTTATTCCCTGCAAAATAAAACAAATTCTCTGATTGCCTCCTGGCCTTAAGAGCAGAGATGTCAGTTTATCCAATCAAATGAAATCACTTCATGGTATTTGTTGGGAGAAAAGTAGAAACCGACGGTGATACATGCCGCTTGGTGCACAGAGAGTGCAGACAATCTGGCTTGTTCTTGATCACAGTTCATGGGAACACTAAAGTGAATTTGTTCGTGACCTGATGAGACCTTCCCATGTAATAGCCTCATAAGAAAGTCATAAAAGTCAAATGCCCGAGTCCTGGTTGGGAAGAGCTGAGAATCACATTTTCTCCTTCTCCGTCGTTCTGTCTGTCCTCAGGCTGCTCTGCTAAGTGGAAGATGAATGCTGATATGCTGTCCTGCCATCCCACTTAATGGAGCTTGGCGTCATGGTCTCCTGTTGTATGAGTAATCCATTCAGGTTGGTGAGAGGTGTGGTGGAAAACAAAGCACAAAACCAGTTTAATGGGGCACGTTGAAACCGTCGATTGTAACAATTCCGCAAAATTGAGGAATGCTTCTCAGCATAAAGACAAGTACAGACACCCTTCAGCAGAGGAAATATCAGTAGCTACAGCACTACTACTACTACTGCTAATAATGATAATAACAATTCCTTGTGAGAATGGGACGGGGCAGCACAGTTGACCAGTAGTTATCATATCTGATTCAGAGTTATGTGTTTCAGAATTCAAATCTCTTTTTTTTTTCTCTCCAAAAAACACACATGGTAGGTTCACCCAAAAGTCTCCACAGGTGTGAATGGTTGTTTGTCTTAATGTTCCTCACCATTGACTGTTGACCACTGTTGCACCCCGCCTCTCGGCCAAAGTCAGGTGGGATAGCTTCCAGCTCACCCGTGACCCCTAATTAGGACAAGCGTCAAAGAAAATGAATGGATCGATGGACACTATCCATTCAGTGACAACGGTTGTCTTCCATGTTATCATGCTCCGACTCTGTTTGATGCAGCCTGCAGACTTACTGTTTTGTTGTGTGTGAGCAGCCAATGCGTTTTTGCATGCAGGCTGCCCATATTTATCCTTTAATTGATGTCCATCTATCCATCCATTTATCCATTTTCTAATCAGTCTATCCTCACGAGGCTTGCTGGAACCTATCCCAACCCTGAACTGGTTGCCAACCAATCGCAGGGCACACATAGACAAACAACCCTTCGCGGTCACACTCACACCTAGGGACAATTTATAGTGGTCCATTAACCTTGCATGTTTTTTGTGGAATGTGGGAGGAAACTAGAGGACCCGGAGAAAACCCACGCAGGCTGGAATCGAACTCTCCACCTCTGCACGGTGAGGCAGACGTGCTAACCCGTTGTCCACTGTGCCGTCTAATTGTTGAACAGTAGTATGAAATCAGGTTTTGTTAAACGATGGGTGTGTGCACTGAAAATTGCATAAGAATTAGGGACTGGAATGTACCGGCCCTTCTGCAGTCATCCCCATTTTCCCAATCGCCACCACGCTCCATTTCCAACTGACCCGCAACCTCAATCAAGGCACACACCATAGAAAATGGATGGGAGATTTTTTTTTTGATTGTCACAGAATGTATAGAGAGTAGAGTCATGGCTTTTGGTGCGCACTACAGTGACACACAATGCCTAAGCTGTTCACTGTCTTCCTCATTTCTTTCTGGGAACGTTACCCCATTGCCCCTGAACCCATAGATGACAGAAACACATCCTCTGTGTGTCCACACAAAAGAGTGAGTCAGTGTGTGCATGGGTAAATGCTGCGGATTAACAAGGAATTAGCGACCTGGCGGAAAGCAATTTTGTGTTTCAGTATCACCACTCCTTTTTTTTTTTTTTTAGTCTCTCCTTAAATTCTCTAAAGATGTTGTCATTTGATCACCACTCTGGCACGTTGCTAAAACCCATCATCAAGTCACGCAATCCTGAAGATGGAAGAAGCAATACATTCTCACACCATTTAATCCCCTTGTTGATGAGCAGATAGCTGCAAAAAAATCTTTCTTCATCGATAAATGTGTGACACAAGTGTCACTAGTGAGCCAGTCAGATTTTCTTGCCACAATTGAAGACAACCACAATGCATCCCACGCCGCAGCTAGTGTGGAAATTGTTAAATTACATAATCGATTTCATCAACAATTTCATCAATTCTTGTCAGAAATGTCTCATAATAGAAGCATAGGTGATAAAAGTTTTAGCCCATGTTGACATCTCAACATCTGGTAATTTTTATTCGACAAGACATATAGGTGACACTCTACATTGTCCCTCGATGTGAATGTGAGCACGGATGGTTGTTCATCTATGTGTGCCCTGCGATTGTCTGGCAACCAGTTCAGGGTGTACCCCGGCGACTGCCTGAAGACAGCTGGGATAGGCTCAAGCACACCCCGCAATCCTTGTGCGGAATAGCGATCTGAAATTGGATGGATAGATGGACATATAGGTTTGAAAAAAAGCAGTAATCAATGTTGATACTGATCAGTGGAATTATGGAAACTTATTGCAATATGTATACAGATGTCAAGATTAAGGTTTAAAGCCATCGATACTGGCCATTAAACTCTTATTTTATGTGGCAAAAGGGATGTGACATTTATATCCCCCTATCCCCGCACGCACGCACGCACGCACACACACACACACACACACACACACACACAAATCAATCAAAATGATTGATTTGGATATGTCCCTATAAATAGAAAAATCACATTTTCCTGAATTGTGATTTCCAGACATAACCTAATAATGATGGATGTTTGTGGTGAGACAATGACCGCTTCTCATGTATAGAAATATCTCTTCTTCATGTCGTCTTTTTACTTATATGTGTCCTGGGGCCCTCTAGACTCTAGAGTCTAGAGGGTCCTGCTTTATGCAAAGCAGCCAATTGATATCGCGATTCATTTCAGTATTGCCAGTGGAAATAAGACAAGGAGAAGAATAGAATATAGCATATGATAGGCCGAAAGGTGATCTTGCTGTGCCAGGCAACAGTCAGATAATGGATGGCAAAGTCTCTTTCGGAGCCAGTCCATCCATTAAGTTTTGTTAATATGCT
Organism: Hippocampus comes; assembly: GCF_001891065.2. Taxonomy (NCBI): domain Eukaryota; kingdom Metazoa; phylum Chordata; class Actinopteri; order Syngnathiformes; family Syngnathidae; genus Hippocampus; species Hippocampus comes. Next base: position 175,934 of record NW_017805335.1, on the reverse strand, counting down.
CAGAGGAGGTTGGCATGCCTCATCTGCCTTCATATTCACTTCCAAAGACTTTCGCTTTTTACAACTAGTGCTTTTTCACATCTACCGCTATCTCTCTCCTCCCATTGTCTGTCTTAACTGCTATTACATTTCAGTGGCTCTCATTTCAGGACGTATTCATTTCTTACCTCTATTTCATTGCACAAGTAGCAGTACATACTGTATAGTCTTTGAAAACTATCTCAGGAGGATTTGTGCAAGACCAGCCGAAAGGGAACTTGCGAAAGATGCGCACACGTAATGACTGACTGTCAGGAGCGTGTTGTGAACTGTACATTTAGTGGGTGGAACATCGAGAAAATTCGTGAATGGGGACATATCCATACGTAAGTGTGTGTTTCGTACATCTGGAGCAATGGCATGACAGGAAGGCAAGAGTGAGGCTGCAGTGAAGCGGGTTTTTGTGATGTTGATCTATAGTGTAGTTACATATAGGGCCAGTAGGATAAGAAGTGCACTATCTGAAAAAAGGTAATGGGCAGAGTAGCTAAAAATTGAAGTCAAGCGAGTACTGCTACTCTAGAAGAATATGACTCAAGTAAAAGATATTTATAATCCTTTGATGGGTATTTGACAAATGGTGGAGCAACACATATAGACAGATCATATAACACTATTCTCAGATATATATATTCTTTATCCTTTATGAAGAACAAATATGATTGCAGCTCACTGAGGAGCTCAGCTGAAACTGCTGCATGGACTCTACATTACCATACAATCAGAAAAAAAACCCACCACTTTGTTTCTTCCATTTGTTTTTCATTTTAATGCCTTGTACCACTAAAGCTATTTTACCTGATGAATACAATGAACAAAACAAAATATAGCTGAGTCATAATAATTTGTTCTTTGTCCGATTTGACATGCTCAAGCTTAATTGTATTCACAGTCAACCATAGAAAATGGCAAGACAGCAGCTCTTATATTAAACTATTATGAGCTATTTTTGTTGTCATCATTATATTTGTCCAAACAAACACACATAAAAAAAAAAACCTCTAAAGAAACAAGGGTGGTCTAGTAGATTTTTCTGTGACTGCAGTATATCTGTATACCTGTATTATACCGCCCCCCTATGTGGCCAAGACCTGCACACCAAAAGCAGAAGCACAATGTCCATTGAACTGAAGTAAGAAATTGGCAAAATCTGTTAACATTTTTACATTCTGTCATGTCATTATTGTATGTTCTTATAAAGTACAATATTTACAATGCCATTTTAAACACATCACTAATATTTGTGTTGGTTGTTTTGGGGAGGTTGGAACGGATTAATGGCATTTCCATTCATATCCATGGGCAACGATGATTTGATATTGACCAAATAGAAGAAACAAAAAATCAAATACCTCAATGATTTTTCTTGCTCCTGACATAGCAATAGCACAACATGCAAAAATTTAAAATGAAGGTCTTTGCTTTGATACTTAAAGGTTCTAACCACAGCCTGAGCTCTTCGTCATCATTGCTTCACCCAGTACATGAACAAAGCTTCGGATTCTTTCATGTTTTTCCCCCCCTGACAATGGACATCTTATGCTCCCTTTGACCTTCTCCCTCTCACTGGCCCGAGTGATGTTGCTCTCTCTCTCTCACTCCCCTCCCCTCCAACTGAGCATGTAAATAAAGACAACACATTGCAGCAGGTTACAAGTATGCAGCGTGGGCTGCAGCGACTAATGTAATGAAGTTGGATTCATGGAAACGCAAGGCAATTAAAACTCCCACGATGCCGCCCGCCTGCCCGGGCAGATGGACTGAAAGCGGGGCTGAGGGAGGGGGAGAGAAAAATGGGAGCTGGAAAGAGAGAATGGAAGTGTTTGTTGAGGAGTAGGATGTAGGAAGTGTGCTGAGTATGATTGAGCTTATTTGTCATTGGGGGGGAGCATGTCCCAGGGTCAGGTGGGGCCGACGGGAACACTGTCCAACACATCACTGATATTTGTGTTGGTTGTTTTGGGGAGGTTGGAACGGATTAATGGCATTTCCATTCATATCCATGGGCAACGATGATTTGATATTGACCAAATAGAAGAAACAAAAAATCAAATACCTCAATGATTTTTCTTGCTCCTGACATAGCAATAGCACAACATGCAAAAATTTAAAATGAAGGTCTTTGCTTTGATACTTAAAGGTTCTAACCACAGCCTGAGCTCTTCGTCATCATTGCTTCACCCAGTACATGAACAAAGCTTCGGATTCTTTCATGTTTTTCCCCCCCTGACAATGGACATCTTATGCTCCCTTTGACCTTCTCCCTCTCACTGGCCCGAGTGATGTTGCTCTCTCTCTCTCACTCCCCTCCCCTCCAACTGAGCATGTAAATAAAGACAACACATTGCAGCAGGTTACAAGTATGCAGCGTGGGCTGCAGCGACTAATGTAATGAAGTTGGATTCATGGAAACGCAAGGCAATTAAAACTCCCACGATGCCGCCCGCCTGCCCGGGCAGATGGACTGAAAGCGGGGCTGAGGGAGGGGGAGAGAAAAATGGGAGCTGGAAAGAGAGAATGGAAGTGTTTGTTGAGGAGTAGGATGTAGGAAGTGTGCTGAGTATGATTGAGCTTATTTGTCATTGGGGGGGAGCATGTCCCAGGGTCAGGTGGGGCCGACGGGAACACTGTCCCGCCATCGCTCACCCTCCCGCTGTTTGTTTTTGCTTGTTTGCAGTCCTGATTGGCTTGATTGCTCACTGATTGCCTGCCAATCTTTGGTTAGTTCGCATGGCTGCGAATTACGAAGGGGGCTTAATGTATTTGGGAGCTTAATGTCAGGATGTGCGCCATCATTACTTTTGGCTTGTACTCTTTTGAGCTTCACATGTGCTGTTTGGGTGGTTTTTGACAAGCGCTTCCATCTGTTTGCAGTCATTATGCTGAGCTAAGCTAGCTGGGTACGGGTTGTTGCTTCATTCATAAACGTGTGCAATGCCTTTTACAGGAATTGTGTCGACAATTCTAGCATTTGAAAATACTGTCCGCACCCTCTTAGACGGTGCACGACAGTAATGTAGGGCTCTTTGTTGTATTCATCTTGATAGTGCATATATTCCACTGCACTTACCATCATTTCTTGTGTATAATACACACATTTTTGTGCTAAAAATATAATTAAAACTCAATCGTATTATACACGGGTACAAGGGAAATTAATAATATTCATCTTATTGTATAGTCATTTACTGTTACATAGGGATTGTGAAAAATATGTGATGCCCAATAGTACAAATTATATTGAATAACATAATTTTCACGATTCACTCGTAAAGGCGCGCAGGCAGCACCATATTGATATCTTTTATCATATTCCTTGCGCTCTTGCTCCGCCATCTGTTTATTGTCACACGGCAATGGATGACTTTACTGGATGGCAGAAATAATCGCCCGTGAGTTTGAAATATACTTTGCACACGTGTGTAATTATAATTCCTAAATACTAGTAATTGCTTCCTGCACAGAAGTATCGGTGTCATCAGCACATGTTTACAGAGCAAGGCAACTATTTTCCACTTTAGTTTTGTTTGCAGCATGCACACAGGTAGGCATGTTAAGTCAGGGAACTTTAAAATTTCATTGAAAAACTTAATAAAATAGAAATTAAGACGCAGATAATACTTCAATTTTCAAGCAAGGATACCAGCGAATGATGTGAGCATATTGTGCAGGAATTTAAAAGATAATCAGCTGTTGAAGGGCCATTTTTGGTGGTGGGGGTGTATTATACACAAATGCATATTATACACGAGAAATTCATCCATCCATCCATCCATCCATTTTCTGATCTGCTATATCCTTACAAGGGTCGGGGGGCGTGCTGGAGCCTATCCCAGCTGCCTTTGAGCAGTAGGCGGAGTACACCCTGAACTGGTTGCCAACCAATCACAGGGCACAACCATCCACACTCACACCTAGGGACAATTTCGAGTGTTCAATTAGCCTGCGATGCATGTTTTTGGAATGTGGAAGAAAAACGGAGTACCCGAAGAAAACCCACCTCGGCACGAGGAGAACATGCTAAGTCGAATGGGCTGTCATTTTAACCTCTTTCGACACTTTTGTGACAATTGAAATGTCTAAAAAAAACTCGAAGCACGTCCTGAATCATGAACTTTAGACATCACAATGATATTCGCACTCGATGCTGTGATGCGTGACAGTCCTTAATTGATTTCTATGTAGTTTAACAATGATTTCGAATTCTTCAATTGTCATTACATTGCTTTCGATTGTGCAGGTGTACCTAATGAAGTGTCTGGTAGTCGTACGGCATTGTGTTCTCCGTGAGCGCATCCAAATCCAATCTGCTGGGCTACCCATCCCATAAAACAATTTCATCATATAACGGAATTTGTATGACAGCCATTCGTTCTCTCCATACTATCTATGAAATATCAGCCAGACAGTTGCACAAGAAAAATGCATTCGTATTATTCAGTGAGAAAGGAAGACAAAAAAAAAGAAGGATGCAGAAAAGTTCTATTGTGCAAAGCCAGCCAAATGATGAGGCTGATGATGGTGAGCAGAGCGCTGCAGGCTGGTGGAGGTGTCTGCAATCCATCCACCCTGCTGGAAGTTTATTATAGGAGGCAGCAGCCTTATAGCACTGCCTCGGTTATTTTATATCATTCCCTCTTGTTATGAATATAAATATTGGCCAGATGTATGAGAAAGAGGAGAGAGAGAGACGAGGTTGCAATGGGTCGAGCATTCAGGAAGTCATCTGGAGAGAGGCACAGGATTCCCTCCGCTTCTGTTACCTCACCACATGTGGCTAACATGTCAGTGCTGCTGCCACCTCACACAACATCAGAGCGGGGTGTTAACGCCATCTTTCTGTGTGCGCCGACCGACTCTTAGAAGACCAACCGCCGAATGGCAGCAAAGTGACATACAATATGTGGTTTGAAAGCTCTTCAGTCTCAGAAGAGACAATGGAACCTCCAAATTCCAACATCCATGTGATGGAAAATTTCAGAATTGAATCTAAATAATAGTGAAAATTTGCCTTTTTAACTTGCATATGCATATTTTTCATGAAAAGATCTGTGACAACCCCCAGGATCAAAAAATACTATTACTATAATTATTAAATTAGCCTGTTTTTCGGATTCAGCCTTGTCTCAAGCAAGTGAGCGACAGTGTAGTCTACGGCCCCTCCCAAAAATGGCTCCAAGCAAATATTCCAAAACAGATGCCGTTTTTCAACCTCAGAGGTTCCCTTGTACTAGGAAATAGTCCACATCCTCCGCACCACACACACAGCGCTCATTTCAATTGCTCGCTGACGCATATGGGAAGTGAAGAAATTGTGAGGAAAGAGAAGGAGGAAGTTCAAGCAGTCACAAACTGTATATACTGTATATGAAGGCAATTTCTTCTTAAATGAATTGATTTTTACTCTCAGTAAAAATATCTATCAACCGTTCTCTCTCTCTCTCTCTCTCTCTCTCATGCATATATATATATATATATATGCATGAGAGAGAGAGAGAGAGAGAGAGAGAGAGAGAGAGAGAGAGAGAGAGAGAGAGAGAGAGAGAGAGAGAGAGAGAGAGAGAGAGAGAGAGAGAGAGAGAGAGAGAGAGAGAGAGAGAGAGAGAGAGAGAGAGAGAGAGAGAGAGAGAGAGAGAGAGAGAGAGAGAGAGAGAGAGAGAGAGAGAGAGAGAGAGAGAGAGAGAGAGAGAGAGAGAGAGAGAGAGAGAGAGAGAGAGAGAGAGAGAGAGAGAGAGAGAGAGAGAGAGAGAGAGAGAGAGAGAGAGAGAGAGAGAGAGAGAGAGAGAGAGAGAGAGAGAGAGAGAGAGAGAGAGAGAGAGAGAGAGAGAGAGAGAGAGAGAGAGAGAGAGAGAGAGAGAGAGAGAGAGAGAGAGAGAGAGAGAGAGAGAGAGAGAGAGAGAGAGAGAGAGAGAGAGAGAGAGAGAGAGAGAGAGAGAGAGAGAGAGAGAGAGAGAGAGAGAGAGAGAGAGAGAGAGAGAGAGAGAGAGAGAGAGAGAGAGAGAGAGAGAGAGAGAGAGAGAGAGAGAGAGAGAGAGAGAGAGAGAGAGAGAGAGAGAGAGAGAGAGAGAGAGAGAGAGAGAGAGAGAGAGAGAGAGAGAGAGAGAGAGAGAGAGAGAGAGAGAGAGAGAGAGAGAGAGAGAGAGAAGACCTCACTTGAGAAAATATTACAACAACCACCTGAATACTTTATGGACAAAAAGCATTTTCCTCTCCATACAGGCCCTTTTATGTTAGCGTAATCTCATGACACCACCTAACATGTCGAAAAAAAGTACAAATCCTTGACTCACAAACTTTGTGCAACATCAAATCCTTCTTGCCATCGAGTAGAAAAATCATTTAATTGTTCTCTGATTATTTTACGTCGCTGGCATCGATACGGTAGATGAACAAAGTAGACTACAGAGTAAGTTGTTTGTCGTGTGAAACCGGGACAGACACACCTGATGATCTGCCAGTGTTCAGGAATCGCTGCATGTACCTAATCAAGTGTCCTATGAGTGTGCATCTGAAAGTTGTCGTGCCACCTGCCCACTGGCCCTTCCTCTCCATGCTTCCTTTTGATGCTAGTTGCTGATATGTGTGAGCCAGATGTGGCACAAGAAGGGGGAAGAGTTCATTTAATCCGCTGAGACGTCCTCCCCCCGAACCCCTCGCGCAGGCCTGAACGCCTGATGGAGCCATGTAACGTACGTGCACGCGTGCGTGCGCGTGAGTGTCCCTTCAACAACCTCGGTCCCATTGCCTCACATCTTGCCTTGTTCGGCATACGTCTGTTCGCTTCTTCCACTTGCATTATTTTCATCCTTCATCTTTTATTTGCCCTCCTCTTACTGCCAGATGTCGTTATCACGTACAAATCTGTGTCGCATCACAATAATGGGATCCATATTTGTAATTTTTTTTGTAGTTCTTTTTCTTAATGTGTTCTTTTTCCGCCCTCTGGTACTTAAAGTATGGGAACATTTAGTGATTATTTATGTATTTATTTATTTTTAAAAGGATGCTGGCTCCTGCAGCAAGATGTGTATAATGTAATAGAATGGAAATTGCAGGTATAATGGATGACATTCGCAAGGCCTCGGGGGCCTCTTTGGCTCACTGACACAACGAAATTGAACTGGGCCTTGGTAAATGTCGTTAGTTTCACCTCTGCTTGTCGAGCTGCCACAGACCAAACAGCGTGATGAAGCTAGACGTGTGCGCAGTGTTGCCCCACAATATCACGTTTTTTATTTGATTCATTATTATATCGTGATCAGTTTTTAAACATGGGTTTTTACAGTATACTTACTGTAATGCCCTCACATGTAAAGAGGAAAAGCCAACGTCGCAGATGTACTTTTCAGCTGTTTATTAAACAGCGGTGTGGGAAAGAGTAAAACTGAATTAAAAAGTGTTTTCATATGTGCTGGCGATATCGCAGATTTTCACCTACTGCAGGTGGGTCTGGAACATTTCCACCATGATAAATCGAGGTTTACTGTATGTCTATACAGTAATGCCTATATATATATATATAT